>NC_056708.1:6816985-6908408 GCF_018831695.1 Puntigrus tetrazona | reverse complement strand
ACAAATGCATGCATATATTTAGGAAAGACATTATGTTTACATATTAAATATATTTATGTATAATAATATAATATAATATAAATAAAAAGCAAATACATGTAAAATATTTTCTCAAATATATAGCAGTCTGTGTGTATTTATATAAAACATAATAATTAAATAGTACACACTCATACAAAAAAATATTTGTGTATTGCTTTTTTTAAATAGTCTGTGTTTTTATATAGGCAGATATAGATAGATTATTTATTTTTAAAGCAGTCATTATATAAAAATCATTAATAATTAAATACATTCAGTATTTTTTCTATATCTGAACAAATAGATAGAATATTTGTTTATATAATATGTATCTGAAAACATTTATTAAATATATGTATGCATGTGTGTGTATTTGAATATACATAAATAAGTACATTATATATATATATATATATATATATATATATATATATATATATATATATATATATATATGTGTGTGTGTGTGTGTGTGTGTGTGTGTGTGTGTGTATAGTTTTTTAAAATAATCTAAATAAATAATAATAATGAATTTGGCCATTATTCATATGTGTGTGTGTGTGTGTGTGTGTGTAGCAGGTAAATCTGGTCACAGAAACACTCCAATCTGTCAGTTCTGCTTGGGTCTCTTCTTCTCGGCTCTTCCTCTTTCCTCTGATGTGTCTCGTAATGACAGATGGGAGACTGTGTGTATGCGCTGATGACACATAAGAGAGATTAAAGGATCAAACTGCCTGTACCGGGCTCCAGCCCTCCGTATACATTATGGAGAGAGTTCCTTTATCTCATTTGTGAGATCCAAAAGTTTTAAACGCTACAGGCATCTGGGCGACTTCATAAATCTCCATTAGAGGAAAAGTGTCAGAGTATGATATGTTCAAAAGAGGAAGGAAGGAAAAGAAAACTTAAAGACGGGTAAAACTCAGCTTTTTTTTTTGTAAATGGCTCAACTGATGGGAGCGCTTACAACCTCTTCGATAAACATCGTTTTTAGGGATTTATTCAGAGTATATGCTTTTTTCAATGCGCTGCATCTACGATCTTATGGCACATAATGGTAATGTTGCAATAAATATACCATGTTTCTTTTCAGAGATATGACCTAAACTCAGTTGAAAGCGTACAGCTGGGATCATGCAGCGATATGCGCACAACTTGCATTCAAAGCATTTGTCTTTTTTTCATTTTTAATTTAGTATTATACATTTTGGTTTTTTTAACTTCAATACAAAGGAAATAAAAAATTTTGACCGCCTTTTTAAGGTCATGCCGCAGCATCTCTGTAGGATTAGAGTCTTTGGCTAGGCCACTCCAAAGTCTTTTCCTCAGCCAATCAGAGGTGGGCTTGCTGGTTTGTTTTGGATCATTGTCAAACACTGTTTCACTTTTTCAGGTTTGGATTTTGTTTTACGGTCATAATAAAAACCTTGTGTTTAAATTAAATCAGAAGGAGGCCAACACCACTGTATATATATATATATATATATATATATATATATATATATATATATATATATATATATATATATTAGAAGTTGAGGAAATTGCAATTCCATTTGCTCTCATTGGATCTAAAGGGGTGAATAAAAGAAATATTTGAGATGTCATATAATATATATATATTTTTTTCAAGGCACTGCTGCGTTACAGCAATCCTATAGTACACAATGGAGTTATGTTGCGAATATGTCATGCACTTTCTTTTAGAAATATGATCTAGGCATTTTTGAAATAACTGTTAGTATTGAACATTTTTGAAAAATGACGTCTTTATGCTTATACACCTCTAACATTTATAGAACTTTTTATATTATTTTGATAAATGTCTGTGGTTTTAGTATAATGGCAATATATAAATTCCCTTTTTTATACCTTTAAAATGTTTTTACACATCTCAGTAATCTCACTTATTTTTATATAGCATAAACGGATCTATGTATAGAAAGATATACACACTGTCATAATTTGGGAAGAAAAATATCCTTACTATCGAAGACATATTGAAGAAAGATCTTAATGGTGTTTCAGTGCAATGCATCTGTGCGCTGTGATTTTACAGTAACGTTAATATGCCGCATTTCTTCTTTATAACGTGACCTAAACTCAGTCAAAAGTGTACAGCTGGAGATCATGCAGCATTATGTGAAAAAAAGGCATTCAAAGCGTTTCAAAAATAGATCTCCCAGGGTCGTCCCTCCAGCATAAAGAAAGAACTCTTAACCTCTGCTGTCTGCTTTTAAACAACAGTGAAGACACACATAGATCCACAATATCTTAGGTCTCGTGGGAGGACACCGCGTGTCCTCTCTGTGTTAGAAACCACAGGGCAGCGTTGTTCGCTATAGCAACGCTACAACCTGACCAACAGCCTGACCTTTTGCGTGCTCTGACAGCTCTATCTCTCTCTGTAAACAGAGTCGCTTTCGTTCCTCTCTTCCTTTAGAACGCGGCTGGAAGTTTTCAGATGCTGTTGCTTCATGCCTGCGTGCAGAACATCTGGCCTGTAACCCGACGTACACGGCAAGAGACATCGCCTGTATTAGATGCTTATGTTGAGAGGTAATTGCTTGTATCCAAATGGCTCTGTGGGAAACATCTGCCACCGTGTGATTGGTGCTATCTGAAACATCTGCTACAGTGCGATTGGTTTCATGAGACACGTCTGTTTGGATGTGACTAGCGCTAGTGATGCCCTCATTTCAATAGAATGAAGATCAGGTCAAGAGACAAAGATCTATACCAATCTACCGAGGCCTTTTCTTGCATATATTATAATGTAATATAATATTTAGATTCTTGTATTTGTTCTCAGCATATTCTTTTTTACAGTTTTTATTTATAAGATTATTTATACAGAATTATACTGATTATATTGGGCTTTGAGCAAATAATATGGCTTAACCAGTCTTTTTTATGTAGTTTTTACACAACATTCATTTCGAGATTAAGATTTTGTTGTTTTTGCTTTGTCATAAAAAAATATATATTTAGCTTTCATTTTAAAACTTCTTTTATTTGGGTTATGTCAGCTTATTATTATTATTATTATTATTATTAATAGTTTAGTTAACAATAGCAATGCTGCAGCAATGGTGCATATAATATTATTTTTAATGAGGGTAGAAAACTTGAAATAATAATAAAATTTCTGTTTGGTGCAGTTAAATAACAATACACATTTGAATTTATTTGAATATCATAAAGACAAAAAAATTTGGTTAATAACATATTTTTGGTAATGTGTACTATTAAACTTAACAAATTATTTTAATAATAATTTGTTTCATAAATATTCCTCTAGATTTAGAAGCATGAATCGCAGTTATTTATATTGCGCTTAGCCAATCCATATTGTGAATAAAGTCAAATCTAACCGATATAGAAGACAGTTGATTTGCATACTTTAAAAGAGAAAAAAAAGAAAAGGGAGAAAGTTAGGGAACAAATAATTAGAAAAAATGTTCTGCCATTGTATGAATAACATGTAATCATGTAATCTATAAAAAGTAACTGTAATCTGATGATAAGTATTTTAAAATTTAAGATAATCAGATTACTAGTATTTAATTAATTCAGAATACAGGATTACAGAATACAGCACTGGTCAGTATGTAAATAAATAAATATAAAATAAATGTAAAAAAATGTGAACAGAAAGCATATAGCTGCCTTTATATTTCGTTTTTAATATGTCTTGCTTGACTTGTGCAAATAAAAAAGCACCTAGAACATCTTACCATAGCAATCACGTAGCGACTAGCATAGCTAGTAAGCATAGTAAGTACTTGTGAGTAAAGCATAGTAAGTGCTTGTTCACAGAAAAGGACCACTGATCCATTATCTTCAGAAAATGTACAACTTTCACAGCCATTCTGCGGCGTGTTCAGAAAAATTTACCTTGACACTGCTAGGTTTTTAAAGTTGAACAGCTTTGTTTTTCTCTGAGCTAGTCACGTTTAGCGCTTAGCATCAGATTACACGGTCCTTAAGATGAGAGCGTAATTCATTCTTATGAAGCCACGATGATACAGGCTTTCCTTTCACACACAAGCTCGGGCTGTTTTGGTCCATTACAATCTTCGGAGGTAATAAGGATCTCTTTCAGGCGACACCGAGTGCCAAGAATCTGCTCAAGTATAAAATTAGCACTTACCGCACTTTCAGACTAGCACACGTGTGTACGTACACATTCTGGCAAACGCTTTGACAAACGCACACATAAATGCGAGAAGCATAGCATCCAGAAGGTGAGTGCCTCTAAATTACAGGTAGGTGAAGAGCGTGCTGATAATAGCTTCACCTCTCCCATTGACCTGATGGGGTGAGTAGGATGGAGAAGGAGAGCACCGCGAATCAATGCGGGGCACTTATCATGATTGGTCACAATCACAGAGATGACAGCGTGAAAGCCGGTTACATGGCCCGTTCGATTCTCGCTCTCGCGTGTCTTTGTCGGAAAAAATACAAATGAGATCTGTTTAATGTCTCAATTGTTTTTCATAGATCGCAATGGAGGCGTTCGCTAAAAGGGTTAGTTGCCTCGAGAAGGAACGTTCTGTCATTATTCAGCCTCATCGTGCTCCAAATGTGCTTCTTTTGTCCACGGAGCACAAAAGAAATTGTTAGGTTTATGTTTGTACTATACCATGCAGTGACAGTAAATAGATGCTGTCAAGCTCGAAAAATGGCAAAAGGCGTCATAAAGCGGTCTGGTGGACACGCGCGGCTGTGTAAGTATGCTGCGCAAGTCTTCAGGAGATGTATTTTATGAGGAATAATAGTATTCTCGTTCAGTCTTTGTCAGAACAAAAGACAGATAAGAAAATTACCAGATTTATTTGAATTATTCGTGTATAATTTAGCGTATGATTTACTGTATGATTTAGTTTAACTCATTTTTTGTTAAGGTTCAGGTGACTGCTTGATTACTTTATTTATTCATTATATTTGGTTGCATTGATGTATAGATTCATTTAGGTGTGTTGATCCCTGAAATCATTTGTTCAAAAGATTTAATTCAGTTGATTGATTCTTTTATTAGATTTGGTCGAACTGATTTATTGACTTATTCATTCTTTTTGATTGATTTGTTTGCATGTAGTTTGATTCATTGATTTGTTTATTTATAAAGTTGACAGTATGTTGACTGATTGAAAACATTTAGTTGAATTTATTGATTCTTAAGATTTTTATTCATTCATTTGTTTGTCCATTCGTTCGGTCATTCACTCACTCACTTACTAAACAATTAATCAGTACGCTTTTTTGTAATTTATTGTTAAAGTTAATTTTTCCTTACTTAGGTTTTTATTGATTTGATGGTATATATAGCATATAATATTACATAAATTAATTCATTGTTTAGTTGATTTATTGGCATTATTTTTATTATTATTATTATTCATTCAGTCATTAGAACTGATTAAATGGTTGATTCATAAATACGATTTTGATTGAATCAGCAAATTATTCATGGATCATTTATCCATATCCATATCGTGGAATCACGATAAATTTTGTTTTTTTTTAAGATTTTTATTAATTGTTCAGTTGACTGACAATTGCCTGAATTGCTTTATTAATTCATGAATACAATTTTTATAGTTTTTTTTTTTCTCTATTTATTAATTTAATCATTAGCATTATTGTGATTTTGATCAGTTGATTTGCTTGTTTGCTCACTCGTGTGTTTGTTAATGGCCTGATCTTTGCTCTCCTATTGAAAAACTGTAACCTTAGACTGCTATTTTATTAACAGTTTATATTTCTCCAATGGACTTTTAGGAGAAACATCTGAGATAAAAGCATAACTAAGAAATCCAGTAACGCTCTTGAGCTATGAAATGCAACCTTACAGCAATAAAAATATCCTTTGGCCTCTTCATAATGCAGCTCTGCTTCCTCCACACATGCTCATAGACGGTCGAGTTCTGAGAAATCCATGTGTTCGGCCACACTGTGGCCTTCATAGCAGCAACACACACACACACACACACACACACACACACACGCGCGCACACTCTCTCTCTCCACACCTCATACACACACTCTCCCACCCACCCACACACACATCCTCTCCAAACCCACAGAGCCGGAGGGGTTTGTGCTAATCATACTGCTGTCTCCAGGACTACAGCTCTCTTTCATGGCAGGTCAGCTGTGCATCAATTATTCATGCTCTGATATTACTAATGCATTAGTAATTTATCATAACCACCACATTTCTTGATGAGATTGTCTTTTCTGAGGAGTACATTATTATGGCAAATTAATAGTTTAATATTAAACTGGCAATTTAAAGCACTGTGGAGCTCACAGGGTTTGCGTGAAGCACCTTCCTCATAGAGAAGGACAGAACTGAGGGAGTGAATGAGTGAACAAACTTTCGGGGCTGTTTGCAACCCTCATTCGCTCGGATAATTGAAAAAGTTTTGGAAGTTGACATTAGTATTATTGATAGATGGATAAAAGATAAACTTCTGCACACCGCTATGAAAATACAGTGGTAGAGGTTGATGCTTTTGTATTTGAATCTAGTTCCATCAGAATATGAAATCACATTTGCAATTTATATTCATACCTTTGTTTCACTTATGCAAGAATATATCAAGGTTAAAAATGATTTCCGATGTGACAGTTTTTCTCCCAAATCATCTTACATGTAGAATTATTTAATTTTTCCTGTTGGAAAAAAAACAGCACATTCTGGTTAGGTATGTTTTTGAAGCTGGGATGCTGGATGATGGTCCTTAGCTGGCCATGTCCTGGTCCTAAGCTGGTCCAACTATCTTAAGACCAGCTTAGAACCAGAACATGGCCAGCTAAGGACCATCTTAAAAGAGCTCAAATCGTTCCAGCTTCAAAACATACCTAAGCAGCATACGCTGTTTTTTTTTTTTTTTTTTTTAATAGGTGCTTTTTTATCTTAAAGTGCTCCTATAATGGTTCATATTTTGGTTTTGGGAGTCCCAAACAACAGATTGACATGCGTGTAAGTTCAAAAACCCCTTTCATTTGCTGTATTTGTTCAACGTCTCCCAAAAAAATTAGCTCAACAATTCATTTTTCCAAACTCCTTCAGTGATTGGTCGATTTCATTTAAAGCAGTGTTTGTGAGCTTTTAATTCTCCAAAAGTGGCACCTAGTGGCAAAGAATGAATTAGCATTTTCATTCAGACCAACAAGAAAATCAAAGAGTGGACGGGCAATATGCTAATGTTCTATGTTGACCTCAACATGAAATGGCTTGCGACTTATTTTACAATAAAGAAGACAATAACTTTATAACTTTATACATGTGCAGTTTCACATTTAAAACTTTGCAGGATATTTTCATTCACTTAAAGCTGTTTTTTACACTGCATGAAAATTCATTTTCAAAAATAATAGGAGCACTTTAATACTTTTGGATGGGGAGTTTAATTTCTATTTTGACTTGGATGTTAATTTATCAGTTTAAGTTTTGGTTTATTGTTGGTTGCTTTGGTAGATTAATTGATTGATTTGGTGGACTGACTGATTTAGTTTATTCCTAATGTTCAGAAAATTTACTGACAGATTAATTGACTCGGAGGTACGGAGATATGGAGGATTGAATGTTTGAGCCATTGTCAGTGTACTGCTTCATTGATGAATGTGGTTGATTCAATGTTTGGTTTATTGATCCATTTTGAATGTTCAGAGGACTGAATGACATGGATTTATTGAATCAAGATGTGGTGGATCAAGTCAGGCCTAATACTTGTTATGTTGAATAACTGACTCATTAATTTCTTAGTAGATTTACTGACAGATTGACTTACTAAGTCATTCATTCAAGACATGGAGGATTCATTGATTTAGTCATTTGAATGCATTGCTTTATTTATTGACATGGTTGATTCAAAAATATATGATCCAGTAGGCTGACTTACTGATTGATTCTTTAATTCATTTATTGAGTCATGATTTGGTGAATTGCATCATTTCTATATTGAATGACTGACAAATTAATTTGTTATGTCTGGCTGATTTACTGACGGATAAATTCAGTGGTTGATTAAGTGATTCAAAATTTGGCATGATTAAAAAATGTTTCGTTGGGAATCTACACATTTTATGAGGGCACATTTTATGCAGTGGGTCATGTAAATTCCATTGAAGCAATTTAGTTTTGGGTTTTGATTGATTCAGTCCTTTATTGTTCGAGGCTGCATTTCCCAAAAGCATCATAAGCCTAGATAATAGAGATTATTGATTCCAGTTGATTTTACAGTGTACTTAGTCTTACGATCCTTTTGGGAAACTTGTCCCAAGCTCTGTTTATTGATTGATTAATTCATAATACTGCTTAACTGTTTCATTATTCATTTATTTGTTCATTACTTTAACATTATTGATTGATTCATTTGTTTATTGTTCACAGCTTCTGTTCTCCAAAAGCATTATGTAGATTATATCGTAATGTAATGAAGCCTAGGTTCTCTCTCATTGATGAAATGGGTCATATGATGTGAAGTTTTCCTTTGAAGTTCCCTGAAGTTGCAAAGACTAGTTTCAAAACCAAAGAGATATTCTTTATGAAAGTTACGACTTATCCACACCCCCCTAAAATGGCTTGTTTAAACGTGTCACCACTTGTCTATGTTTATTCAAAGAAAGAATGCAGAGCTATTATTCTCACTGTAGCCACCAGTGCTACCAGCACCATGTTCTAGAGACCCTGTGTTTCATTCTGAAAGTAAAAACGACTTTCTTTGTGCTCCAAAAGAGGACACAGCTAGAAAACACTTTTCCAGAACAGTTAAACACAAATATTAGAGTGTGTTTAGTGCATATACTGAGGCCTGATTCTTGAACCTGCAGAGCAGTCTAAGCTGGCAGGCTACAAGATGAGGCAATTCCAACTTTGCAAGGACAGTCGGGTGCTTCTGACTCACAACCTTTAAGTAAGTTATGCTTACTTATTAAAAGAACCTGCTACTTACTATTCAACTGCGAGTTTTGAGCAGCGAAGAGTAATGCTTGTTGTTTGTCAATCACAAATGGTTTTATGTTTACGCAACACGTCAGAAAAACTAAGTCATTATAATCAACAATTATGTCTCCACTGGATGCAACAAATGCCTCATTTGTAATGGCTTGTGATGTTTTTGTGCTGCAGTGCCAGGATATGGCACCACGTTATGATAAGGGGTATAACATTTCCATCACATGCTTGAGGTATTCGGCCAGTCACAATGAGCTGGACAGCTGGCCAATCAGAGCACACCTCGCTGTACAGTAACAATACTGTACAGTATGAGGAAAATAGTGTTTTTTCCTTGAATCGCATTACACCAAATAAGCCAAATAATTTTATTTAGCAACATATGACCGCTTAAATTTTTTCATAATAACGACTGATTGATTCATTCATTGGATTAAGAGGACTGATTCATTGATTAATTCCTCCATTCATTCATTATTCCTTGTTTCATTATAGATTGTTTGACAGTCTGTGACATACACTGTTTGTGTTGTTCACAGCTTCCTTTCTCCCATATGCCCGTCATGTTATAATCATTGTGTGTTAACACCATATGCCCTGTCATAGTGTCTTGCGTTCCTCTCAGGAGCCCTCGCGCTGCCTTTCCACATCACGCTCCACGTTGCGTTAACTCTCAGTGTCATTACGCGGTGCGGAATAAGAAAAAAGCTTCCTTCCAGCTGTGATGTCTACTAGCATTATACCTGTCCGATACACAAACATCAGCGCGCAGCACCAGCGATGTGACAACCTGTCAATTCATCCATCCTACAAATAGCAAGCAGTCATTTAGGAAACAATTTTACCCAAAGCGACTGTCAGTACACTTATTACACGGACAATCCCCCTGAAGCAACCTGAGGTTAAGTGGTTTGCTCGTGGCCACAACTGTAATAGCTCATGGATCCTCGATTGTCGACTTAAAGAACTAACTGCTCGAGAGGAAAAAAAGACCTTTGCTACACTATTAGCACTAATTTCGGCTGCCCATCAGGAGCAAGCGTCAGCAATCCCACAGGCACACACAGATGCATGGGCGTCGGAGTGGGCGTCTGCCTCCTTGTAGTGGGAGTATTCAGATTGCTTACTGTACATCTCTTGCTTTCTGGCTGCTCAGCGAGCAGGTTCGCTGTTCAAGGTCATCTTTTTTTTTACGGAGAATGTTTTCATTTAACACTGATTTGTCCACGAATTCATGCTCATGTCATCTGCCTCAATCTGCTATTGATCTGTATCAATTGCCTTCACAGTTTTCCATCTGCTCTCTCTCTCTCTCTCTCTCTCTCTCTGTGTACTTGGTCTGCTGCTGCGTTTAAAAGGCTCACGAGGTTTTTGAAATCAAAAACAGGAAAATGTTCAGTTCAGACTAAAGAAAACAGCATCCTCTGATATTTCTTTTACGGTCATTCGTGGCTCTTCTGGAATTCTCTAATGTTACGGTCCATTCTCATCAGATCAGATCAAATACTGTACAGAGCCTTTGGCAAGTTGCTTTTTAGAACAGAAGTGACCTCATTGGGTTCTTTGAGGGATTGTGGAACTTTTGTGTCTGTCACTTCAAGCTACAAAACAACAACAATAAAAAAAGTTTAGCCAAACTTCTTCAAAACATTTGATCCGATCATAAAACTGCCAGCACTTTGCTTCGTTTGATGTAGAAAGAAGCAGAACATATTGTCACTATTACCTTTAAAAAAAGCAGGAAATAAAGACATGAAAATAAGCATTGGAATGATTTGTGACGTTGAAAAAAATCAGCTTTGACATCACAGGAAACTACGAAAGAGGATTAGGGCCAATGATAATAATAATAAATGTTTTTTAAAGTTAAGCTCCCAGTAAAGCCATTAAAATATTTCTTAAATTAAGTTCGCAGTTTTTCGAGATGAAAATCGTAATAAAATTTTGAGAATAAAAGTCGTGTTTCACAAAAACAAAACAAACAAACAAAACAGCAACAAAAAAACTGTTACTTTTAAGGAAAATATTCAAATAAAATGAAGAGAATGAACTCATATTTTGAGACTTTTGGTTTAAAAAAATAAATAAAATAAAATAGTGAAAATAAAATGCTGGGAATAAACATACTCACGTGATGTTCATCTGATCTTGCTTTACAGTGTAAAAATGCTTTTGCAGTGGCACAGGTTGTAGAGAGTAGCAGTCGTGGATGTAGCTTCTTCCTTTTTCATCACATATCACATCGGGAAAGTGGAAATCAATTGCCTAACAAGTGTTTATGATGCATTAATTGGGTACGTTTAGGCTATAGGAAGGTTTTGTTGTCACAATAAGGCAGCATCTATTTAATCATTTTAATAAATACAACAATTTACACTTTATGTTAATATAGCATCCCTTACAGCCTACTGTACAGCAGTACTGAGGTACTGTTTCTGTTTATAGCATCTATGTATCTACTAGGATCTAAGTACTTACACTTTATATTGTAACCAACTGCTATTTTTAAATAGTGTAAACAGAAGTGCTATTTTCACGTAGTGTAAACAACACATCACTAAAGATGACGCTGTTGTCATTTAGTGTAAATAGAATAAATCACAGTTTTCAGTTAGTGTAAAGAGCATCTGGACCATTTTGGACCGATGGTGTATACAGCATCCATTGCTAATTTCAGAACTAAAACCACATACAGGGACTTCACTCATTTCCTTCTATGGAAGAAGAATTTTCTCTAAACAAATTGTTTTTTTTTTCTTGTAATTTTATTCTCAAGACAATTTTTTTCTTCAAGTTTCCTCAAAACACAACACTTTATTCACAAAATACAATCATTTTTTCTTTAAATTAAAAACATGTAATCTTGCGTTACTCTAATCTTGAGATGGTTTTATTTTATTTATTTTTATTTTTTTTTATTGCTTGGCCCTAATCCTCATCTGTAGGAAAGTTATTTTAATAATATTTATATTATATTATATTATAATAGTATAATATAATAGTATAATATAATAATAATATTTTTATTGTAATAATATTTTTATTATTTTTATTTTATTAATAATATTTTATTATTATTAAAAAAATGTAATACGTTTTTTAAACAATTTAATAATTAATTTTTTTAGTGTAAAAGACTTAATTGTAAAACATAAAAACTTCACAATTTTTTTCTATTCACTTTTTTTTTTCTTTTTGCCAGATTGGATCTCTAATGAAGGATCTGCAATCTAATTTACCTGCGCAGGTTTCACGTACATGTTACATAAGTGTTAACCGAAACTGTCATTTAACAAAATGTAAAAACCTTATCACATAATTTAAACCTAATTTGTGCTTCTGTTCTTTAAACTAAAATGAATTGCATTAAATGCAGACAACGAGAGGAAAGCACTTAAAATAACTCCTTTGGGGAAAGAAATGAGAAATACCAGATGCTATCTAATGAAATGGATATCCATATCCGTCTAATTTCTCCTAACTTTTGAAATGCACGGTTGCTATGGACCGGCGCAACGCAATGAAGGTCCCAGACAGCTGACCGTGAGACATGTGAGCCTGGCAGAAACTGCTGAGGTGAAACCCTTCATCTCAACAGCAGACACCGTCTCCTGCTTTAGCATTCCGCAAGGCATCGCTTTTGAGCGCGACTGCACTCGAGTCTCCTTTTCCAAAAGTGTCTTGTTTAGCAAATTACGATTACAAATTACGTATGCGTTTTTAAATGCAAATTCCTGTTAAACCGGGTCTCATTATGAGAGGGACACCTACATAAGACTCAGCCTAAACTGATGGGAGCTAAACTAATTTGCTTAAGAATCTCTGTGAAACTAATTTGCTGGATTTACAAGAATAAAAAAAAAAAAAGAAGAAGAAATGCAATCGGGAGACGTTTCTGACATGCTTACATGATTAAAATAGAATGTGCAAAGAGATCAAACTGCACCCAAGGCTTTGATGAATGTGACTCAGAAACAGAAGGAAGGTTGCGAAACGATGAAGCGTTTTCGCCTGCCAGCAGGAGGGGGCACTGTGGTGCTGCTCTTCCCGGAAGGAAAACACAAGTGCAGAGCGAATTTGAAAATGGGGGGAGGTGGGCGTCATTAGTGATGCGTATAAAATAGAATTGAAAGTTTTGACATCGACTGAACCCACTTCAGATGCACACATCAAACCATGACTGACTGACAGTCCGGCCGCTAAGATAGAGGGAGCTGTTCTGGGAAAAAAATTAATAAATAAATAAAGGAGAAAGTGATCAGGCTGTTAGGTTCAATGGCTGAAATTTCCTAGCTGACAGCAGCACATATAATTGCTAAAAATACCCCGCTTCTTACACTCCACGTCTCCATGAAAGCAACAGGAAGTCAATGACAAGGTGTCGCAGCGGCTAGCATGTTTGTATGGATATTCGATACCAGAGCTCACTACAAACCGGAGCCGTCGCTGTTACAGTCAAGCGAGCGAGCTCAATTTCACCAAATCCCGAGTTGCTTGCATTTGTTAGCGTAACCGATGACATTTAGCGTAGCCGGGCGGGCACTGTGCATCTGCTGAGTTCCGTCGCGCACAAACCACTTAGAGTTAAATGAGATTGTAGGCTTATATAACACAAGCCTCACTTCTTTGTGAAGTCCCACAAGGTCTGCGCGGGGTTTGTTGGTTACGGCAGGTGTGCGGAGCAAAGCAGATGATTCTTTAGCTGGAGGCGCAGAGCTAGCGCTCCAAACGTATTACGGTGCGCTCCCTCTGACATTCCATATGGAGTTCAGACACATGAGGGTATTGATTTGTTGGCTAATTAAACCACATCAAGAAACCCTGCCTGCGCGAAAATATTGAATTATAGCCCGGTCTGATACCTCAAGCTACGCACATGCATATTCAATCGATACCTTTCATCAGTCATGCATACGTTCTCGTTGATTAACCGATTGTGATTTATTTATTTTACACGAGCTGACATTCGTCGCACCGGCGAAGATTAACGTCCACCGCGTCGCCCCCTACCGCGCGCGGGCGGTACTGCAGGCCGGTTCTGATGACATGCCTCGGTAATGATAGTCACATCTGGCCTTAGGGCGCCTCTGCCAAGGGCTTGGATGCTCAGCGTCCGTCTGATGACATCGGCGGGTAACCCCACACCCGTTCTTGTTTTGTTTTCGGAAATTAGTCCCTAGTGATGCAACGATCTGCAACGGTTTCGGGCTTCTAAAAAATAAAATAATCCCTCAGAAATCATAGAGAATGTCTAAAACGCAGTGTCAAATTTAGGCCGTTTTCACCTCGCCGCTTGATTCTCTCTTAAGTCCGAATTTAATGACTCGAGCCCTGGGGCTGTTTAGTTGATTTGGTTTCCTCTGTGCTTCAAGAACAGCCCGTTTTGTTGGCTCTCAGTCAGATCTCTCCATTCGCGAACGTAGCCGTGGATTTCACCCACACTGTGATGTCTCCCACAAAAAGAGTCGCGTAACTTTCAAAAGGCTCGTAATGAACTCGCACAAACTCATTATTCTTTCGCCTTTGTGATGTTCCCTTCGTAATCTTACATCATGCTCGCAGGACATCACTCACATCGTGTCGATTGTTTGATCCGCTTTACCGTTCTCCGCGCTGGAATGTTTCTAATTCTTCTCGGTTGCAGCGGATTTGCTCATACCTTCGCCCGCTCTGTGATGTCCATTGCGAAAAGCGTCAGTTAAGAAATTAATTTAGATTGAATTTGCAGATCAAGAACCTCCAATTTAGAAAGCGAGATATGTAAAGTTTCTAAATATATTACCCGGCGTGTGTATTTTACTACGACAACAGAATAACGGCAGCGGGGCTGTCACATTTTTTTCTATGATAATTTTATGATTGTAAACTAAAACACCGTTTTGCTCTGTGAGAATGTATTAAAACAAGCTGCAGAATGGTACTCGAGGAATTGGTTGGAAACGTAAATATTCTTGGGATTTTAAAGGAAATTTTGAAAAGTCTTGAAGTTATAGACCGGCCGTACAGATACAGACTCAAAAAATCCAAAAGACCAACACGCTCTCATAGCAAGGTGTACACATTTTTGTTGAATCGGTCTTGTTCTTCTCATTCATGCATTTTCAAAAATTCATACTAAATCGCCACCTTATGAAATAGTTACGTTTTCACAGGAGACTGGATTGAAAAAGAAGTGAGTTTTAGGTTCTTGAATTTGGGTATGGGAATGTTACGTGACCTCTATGCTTACCTCCCTCCTGGAGCAGACGCTCACGCATCATCACACCGTCTGCATCTCAAACATCCGCGGGTCATGTTAAATATTCACCTGCACAAACCCGTACAGCCCTGCAGGCACGGCTAATACTCCAGCTTACATTTACAAATGAATAAAAATCACAAGAGGTCTCGGCAAATACCGTTGAAAGGGGTGCGGTAGAAAAATGATTGCTTGTAAATTTATATTTACTAGTGTCGGGCTGACAACTAAACGGCACGGAATAAACGTCCACATTGCATCTTATTTTGGTGAAGAATTGCTTTTTTATAAAGACAGATATGTCGAGGAACCAAATATGTGCCCTGGACCGCAAAACCAATCATAAGTGTAAATGTTTCGAAATTAAGATTTATACTTCATCCGAAAGCTGAATAAATAAT
Source organism: Puntigrus tetrazona (assembly GCF_018831695.1). Classification (NCBI taxonomy): domain Eukaryota; kingdom Metazoa; phylum Chordata; class Actinopteri; order Cypriniformes; family Cyprinidae; genus Puntigrus; species Puntigrus tetrazona. The sequence goes on along the minus strand of NC_056708.1, from coordinate 6,892,780 downwards.
CTCTGATTAAGACAGGGAAAATATTTGGCCAAGATACAATTATTTGAAAATCTAGCATCTGAGGGTGCTAAAAAAACCCCCAAATAATCTAAATACTGAGAAAATTTCATTATATTCAATTTTATTTAATGAAATAAAATTTTATTACAATTCATAGCAATGCATATTATCAAGCAAAAATTAAGTTTTATTATATTTACAGTAGGAAATGTACAAAATATCTTCATGGAGCATGATCTTTACTTAATATGATTTTTTGCATGTAAGAAAAATTCATAATTTTGATCAATACAATATATTTTAATTCATTAATTAATTAATAACAAGCAGCAGGATTGTTATGGTTAAGTGTATATAAAAATAATAATAATAAAATTTAAAAGATCCATATTTTAGTCAAATAAAATAAATAATAAAAACGACATATATGCATGATAAAAATAAAAACTTAACAAAAATAGTACACTAAAACTTTAAATAAAATTGCAATGTGTGAACATATAGATCAATGAAGTGAAAATGTAGATAACAACATTAACATGAAAATGTAAATAATCATATTATAATTAACAACAATAGTATTGTTATGTGAAACAGTGTTGTTATATGAAACAAATGTTAAATGTTTAAATTTGCATTTAAAAATTTATTAAAACTTAAACTTAAAAAGAAAATAAAAAATATTCAAAAAGAAATAATAATAATAATAATAATAATAATAATAATAATAATAACAACAACACTATGAAATCAGCAGTGATGTCCTAGTTTTCTAGTTTTTGTGTTCAGACCGTCTCTCCATCTGAAAGCGAGTTTACACTCAGCTGCAGTGGTTTCACGTAGCAGCGTATTCTGCGAGCGCTGAATATGGAGAAATGTAAAATAATAATTCACAATTAGGATGTTTGTCATGAAATCTTCCATTGTCGGACCTACCCACTGAAAATAAAAGATAATTGATCACAGAGGGAGAAATTGGGCCTTGATTTGTTTTGCCGCTGTAAATATTACCGAGCAGATATCTGGGTTGGGGGGGAGAAAGGAATCATATTTAGCATTCACCGCGCGGACTCATCTTGGGGAATTACCAATCAATCTCGGGGACGTTGGTTTAGCAGATAAATCGCGATGTCAGTTTTGTATGCATGCTGCCATGCGATCATTAGCCGTGGTGCTCCCCGGAGCTTGCGCGGCCGTAGCAGCTAATCAGTAACCATAATAGTCGTTTACGGGTTATAATGGACACACTTCATAACTGTCAGTCTCTGGAACCTGGGCACAGAGCCTCGTTGGCCATGAAGTGCAAAAAAAAAAAAAAAAAAGTGGGGAGAAATGTCGCAAAGCCACAAGCTAATGCCCTTACGGCGCTCTGCATGGTGATAATGGCTGAGCTAATGCCCCTAAAATCCAGATCTGCTCTCGATTCAAGTCCTTTCAGAGAGGGATAGTGTGGCTTTTCTTGGATGCACTAAAGAGCAGGCAGTTCATCATAATTAAGGCAACTTTATGAAAGCAGCTCCCGGGCTGCACTACCTGTGTTAGATGTGTCATCTTTATTAGCCCAAGCATGCTAAGCCAAGCTCTCCATGCGTTAATCCCTAGCTAAAGAAACAGCTTTCAAGGAATTAACATCAAAAGTAGAGCCTAGCACGCCGGCGGGGGAGCTTTCACCAGCTTCAGCCGCAGAGTATTTCAGAGGCTCAGGGATGAAGAGGAAGTTAAACTTAAACTTGCTCCTTGTTCCACCATAAGTCTTTGACCTTGTTCTCAGGTTCCTCTAATAATCCTTTTTCAGATGTGCGCCGATCTTCACAGGATTGGAGAGGGATCCGGGAAGCGAGTGCTGCAGGGGTCGCTGTGTTCCCCCTCGGGCGGGTCTGTAATCCCACCCTCCATGTAGCACTTAATTCAACCTATGATCATCTCAACCTGAGATCGAGTCATTCACGGTTAAAATCGCGGGCGACTCTGGGATTTTAGCCTTCCTGATCGCGAGCTGTTGTGGATCAGAGGGGTATTTTTTGTTTGAGTTTCAGTCTTGCTTGAAGGAATATCTATTTTTTTTCCTTTTTGGGGATGCATGGATATAAGATATGTTAAACTAGTAATTGGAGATATGATAAACTGGCAATTATTCCAGTGATTACCAATAAGTTCAAATCTAAATACATTTGAAATAATGCGGCACGTGAATTTAGACGTCACACATTTTTATGTGCATGTGAAAAATGGATATTTATGGGGAGATCTGCTGACAGATATATTTAAATTATTGGATAAATGTAAAAATGAAGGAAAAAACATGCATAATAATTCAGTATCAGCATATAAATTATTAAAATAATACATTAAAATAAATACTATAACTAGTAAAATAATTAGTGCTGTCAAACGAATAATTATGATTAATCACGCCCAAAATAAATATGTACTGTATTGCGTACTGTGTTTATGTATTATGTATAATAAACACAAACATTCATGCATGTATTTACATGCATATGCTTATATTCATATATTTTATATTTATATTTAATATATAAAAGTTACCTTTTAAAAATATATATATTTACTCTATATGTGCATAAACAATATACACGGCACACACAAAAACTTTTATATTAGATGTGAATTAATCAAATAATAATATAAACCAAAAGATATAAAAACTAAAACTATAAACCGACATATTACTGAAAACACAAGGAATTTAAATAAATAAATTTGAATGATATGTGTCAATTCAGGCCTCTGTCATCCATGATTTCTTCAAAAAAACACATAAATGTCATATTTGTGATTTGTACTGAAATGAGAGCTGAAAGGTGCAGAAGAAACGTTCATATCTCCAGTGCTGAACATGGAGACACATACCCTGTGTCATCTACACTATAAAAATAAGTGTCTTAACTTATATATATATACCTACTATATACAGAGAAAAACTGTAAAACGTCCAACCAGACATTGAATATCATTTTACAGTGAAATGCTGTTAATTGTACAGTTTTAGAAGTAAATCGAGCAAATCAATGTATAATTTACAGTAAAACATTGTAAACAGATATTCCCAGAATTCCCAGTGTTACACTTCACATTTGAAAGTATTTTACTTAAATAGTCATGTTTTTATATATATATATATATATATATATATATATATATATATATATATATATATATATATATATATATATATATATATATATATATATATAGTTTTGTTATCAGTTATGTACATTTGGGCTTTTTTACATCTTCTGTTGTTTTACATGAATGACTCTTTGACCTTTGATCTTTGATTCTTCATGTGGCTTTCACATTATTATGGTGGTTATCAGTACGTTAAAAGGTACAAAACAGATTTTAATAGCAGTGTGCGTTGTTGATTTCCATTAAAATTGTAAATGTCCTGTAAATGTACAATTTTTGCTTGTAAATGTGTTTTCAGCTTTTTCTGTATTTGTTTTATAAAATGATTCTGCAACCGCAGCTTTTTTTTTTTTGATCATATTTAATCTAGAAAATAATTTTGAATTACTAGTATGTAGAGGATTTTGAGTGAAATAACCTCAGCTATCCTACTGGAATCCAGAGATCTGATAATCATAGTTTTTTAAAAGCTGACAACTTAATTGCACATTTTTAAAGGAGCCCGAGATGAAAGATGGAGTCTGACAATGTCTATGATTGAAATTATGGACTTTGATACTGAATTACAGTGTCTCAGAAATATGTTTAGAATCCATGTCCACTGTCTTGGTCATGGTGTTTGTCCTGGCATGCAGAGCCTTTCTCAGGAAGTCAGAACATTAATTGTAAACAATTTAACGATTCCAGTTCCATAAAGGTTTCTAGGCAAATAAATAAACATTTTAAAGACTCGCAACACTTGTTTTTGCACGAATGCGCGTTTTTTTAAATGAATTTTCACAGTCTTTTAGAGGTGTGAAAAATGCGCTGAAAATAATTAGCCTTACTTTATATAGCAAAACACTAAACAAATAAACAAACGAAACACGTGTTAACATATTCACTGATATTTATAAAATGCTACTGAGAAAATAAATGTGTGTTTAACTCCACATCGTCATGTAAGTGGTTATCCACCGATCTAATCTGGTAAATAAATGACATTTTATGCAGCCGTGTTAAGGCTGTGCTGTGCCTGCTCAAAATTCATCTTAAACAGAAGTTTAGTCTTAGACGCCGGACTAAATAATGCTCGTTTAAGATCCACTTCAGCCCCCACTTTTGAATTTTTCACTTGTGACACCTAAAGACGCCAAGATGCAACATTTTTAAATCGTTAGAATCAGCAGATGAAATAACTTTGGGAAAATCTGATATTAGAATAAAACTACATGCTTGTTTCGACACCAATTTTGTAACATCTTACTAAAATGACAAAAAACAACAACAACAAACCAACAAAAGTATGGTTTATAAAAATGTGCAGTTCATATAATAAATGTCTGGACAAAAACGATGTGTTTTATATATTAAGGAGCTTCACAAATGAACCCTAATAAATGATTATGTATGTTATATACATATGATTGGTCTCAACAAAAATGGCAGTCAGGCTGAACAAAAGATGCAAATTCACTCTCTTACAGTAGGTGGCTCTTACAGAAAAGAAGAACCACCCTCACCCTCTCCTTTTTTGGGTATCTATTTATTTATGTATGAATGTATTTATTTTTGCTAATTTGCCTAAGTAGAAACTGATTTTGCCGACATCTTCCCGGATCAGCATCTTTGTTGTTCCTGAAACAATCGTGATTAACCAGTCAGATCTGAAGGACCAGTTTATATTATTTTATCACGTTTAGGCTTGGTGCTTGTACATCGGCGTCGTCCATCTCTCATCTTCTCAGATTTAAGGGACTACTGATGCTTAGGGTTAGGTATCTAAGAAAATCGAAATCAGCAAAATCAAAGAGGCGTTTCGCTAATGTGACTGAACTTTTAGAATTATGATTCTCAAAGGCTGCGTGGTTTGTTCAGCGTTATGATTGGTTAGATTGCCTGTCTGTCAAACTCCCGGCGAACCACTGATCAAAATGAGAATTTTGGAAGTACAGTATGCAGTCGTTCACTTCTGTTTTGTTTCAAAATCACGTTTTCATAAAATTCCCAGCTCTTTGTTCTTACTGTAGGTCAGCTATTATCTCCTCCCTTTTGTTTCTTTTATATTTTCCCGAGGTTTTTTTTTAGAAGAAACATCTGTTGCCGCCCTCAAACCCAGTGCTGATTGAGAGAGCTGTCAGCATCACAGCAACAAAACGCACTGCTTATTATATTGTTTGATACCCAGCCTCAACACGTCCTATTACGGCAGAAGCGTATTACGGCAACTGCTGATGTTTAGAAGCGCTCAGGCCCTCAGTAATTTAATTCAAGGACTTCTCCACCTTTTCAACAAACTAAGCGAACCGTCTCTCATCTTTTCCACCTGGGCGTTTGTTTCACACCAGTTCGCGTTTTCACAACGAGGCGAATTACCTCAGTAGTGAGAAAAAGATGATAAGCATTCGACGCGGTTTCAAGCAACTGCGCCGAAGCTGTGTAAACGAAAACACGGCTCCCTCAGACGTTCGCGATACTCACTCCAATCTGCCTTTTAAGTGAACATCTTGTTCTGAGAACTCGGTAAACATAACAAGTTATCTCCCAAGCCGTACCTGAATGCTTAACTACTGTGACAGCCCAACCTGCTCGCGGAAATGACTGACGTCTCGCCGCATTTCCACATTTGTTTCTGCTCCTCAATCTGTTTTTATCTGTCAGTCTCTTCACGCCTATCAAGACGCTGTCTTCACGATAAAAGCTGCTGATCACCAGCCTGTGTTTGAAGCGCACGGCTCAAATTGGCTGAAATAAAATCGCAAAAACGAAAACTGTCGCTAAAAGATTTAATCAGCACAGGATATTATCCTTTTAAAGCTAACCCGCTAAAGTTTCGTTTCTTTCAACGTCGAGCAATGTAGGGGAATCAATCGCCAATCGACGCACCGAGCCCTAAAGCGAGCTTCCTGATTAGCTGGATTTTTTTTATTCTTGGAAGAAGAAGATCTGGTTTGTTCGATCTTCAGTGTTGTTGAAGGCAGCTCAGCATGTTGTCGGAGCCAGGCGGTGAACTTCTGATTACTTCAGTGGGTTTGCAGCATGACTGGCCACTCCAATATGACTTCTGAACTTCGAAAAAATACCCCTGCAGAAAACGCCGGGAGATTTACAGAAAAACCCGCTGATGAATCATACGAGAGGTGGATAAATGAACATAAATGTTCTGTCGAACACTTGTGTCGGCACCTAGCATGCTTGACATTGCTAAAGAGCCTTCTCAGATTGCTCTGCATTATAGTCAGAAGTACCTGTAAGGGATTTGAAGAGTCAGAATGAATATGTTGAGATGAGAGAGGAAAATAGCAAGTAAAAAAATACAATCATTCTGAGACCAAAAAAAAAAATAAAGTCTATAATTTAGGTCAGCATAGCCTATAATAGATAGTTCACCTTGAAAGCCATTTAAACTGTGCAGCTAAAGGTTTTCTCAGATCAGTTCACTCACAGCCATCCGATATTGATTAAACTTATACATTTTGGACCTTGTAAACTAGATTATGAGGATATCATGATGCCCCGATTGTGTTTTTCATACACTTTAACACATCATTTGAGAACTTTGAGTCTTAGAGAGGAATATATTGCACATTGGGTTTGGCTGTTTGTTCTGTGATAGTTTTCAAGACTTGCTTTTTCAAAAAATTTTTCACAGTTTTGAAAATTAAACCATTTGCCTCGAATGCAAGCACATGATGTGTTATTACACGACGCACAGACATTTTAACACTTTCTGATGACATATTTTAGTATTTTTAGCATTTTTGCAACAGCACTGTTCACGTGATTTGGTTATTTAGCATGTCAAGATGTCAGAGGGACAAAATGTGTGCTGGAGGATCTGAACGAAGCTTATGAAATCAATACGCGTGTTATAGCACAATGAAATAAATTTATAACGTTTAAGAAGCTGTTGAGATGAAATGTGATGCAAAATTTAATTGTATTACCTTTTGCACTTAATTGTTAGGTGGGTTTTTTTCTAAATGTTTTTGTGACAATCTGCAATATTTTTTTTATTAGCGCTGTTGCTCTTGAGATCGTGGAATCATTATTTTATCGACTTGTCATAATCAAGCTAAAACATTAAAAAGGTGAGAAACATTTCTTTCCCCATTATGGTTTATGCAGGAAGAACTTAATTCAATATCAAATTAATTCTGAAAGGAGTTATTATGCATAAATGACTTATATATATATATATATATATATATATATATATATATATATATATATATATATATATATATATATATTAGATAGATAGATAGATAGATAGATAGATATATTAATGTCTTTTAATATTTACTAATTCGTGGTTATAGCAGGAATATGATAATACAGTCCACTTAAGTTACAATAGATTATATTTCTCATAGTTATAATGTATTATAAGTCCAATATCTTGCCATTTTACTCATGTTGCTTTACTTAAATCGGACAAGTACCACTTAATAATAATAATAATAATAATAATAATAATAATAATAATAATAACAACAATACTATTTTATATACCAAACAGCCATGAAATTAGATGAGATCAATTCAGATGAATGTGTCATATGACACATTTGCTTTGGGCATTTTTTATAACGTCAGTTTGATTATTTTGATGCTACCCTTTAGACAGCTGTTGATAATTAACTACATGTCAACTAGCCTTCATTAGAGTATTAGTATTGTGTCTGCTAAATATATGCTAACTCTTTGTTTTGATGCTTCCTCAACAGACATACTGAGTATAGGATACTTTGCAAGTTTTTGAACATTCTTCCTACCCTACCTAAGTCTACTAATACTCTGAGATTTATATAATAAACATACATTTTTTTCAGTTGAATGTATTAACTAGCTCACACTAGCCTCAATATTAGCCTCACAGGAAACATTCAAATAACACCTAACCACTCACAAGATGTTGGTGTTCATAGTGTGTTATACAATTGTTTTTATTATTATTCATGAAATGTTCTAACAGATCATACGTTTTTTTTGTTTAATATATAATGCATTGTGCATTCATTATAATGCCTTAAGAATACCCTTATAATGTATTAAAATGTTACCAAATAATTTAATGGTGATCTAAGTTAAAACTAAAATTATATGAACCACAAGAACATTATGACAAAATGAATATTGTTTGGTGAACTGTGTGTCCTTTTAAGTGTTTTATTGTTAGCTCTTTTTATTACAAGCTTCATTGTCTTTAATATACCTTTAAACTATAAAAGCCTTCAAATGATTGATTATGTCTAATAATTGTTACTAATAAGCAAAAAATAAAGAGTTTCAAGTATTTAAAATCATTACTCCTCCTCAAATCACATGTGCAAGTCACGTTATTAATTTATGTGAAAAAAATAAATAAATAAAAAAAAATAATATATATATATATATATATATATATATATATATATATATATATATATATATATATATATAGTTATTATAACTATATATTTTTATCACGGAATCTACAGCCTAATAAAAGCTATTTTATTTAATTATTTAATTTGCATCAAAGTCTCCTATTATTACACATTTTTACACATTTAATAGAATTTATAGAAATTATATTGACTATATAAAAAATAATTGGTAACACCAACGTAAATTGGTGTTTTGCATAAAGGAAAGACATCTCTCTAAACTGTCTGCACGCTCTTATTTACAGTCCATGCTGGTGGCAGGAAGACAAGCAGAGGCAGGAAGTGAGAGGAGATGGCGATGGAGGTGATTTTACATGTGCTGGGCACCACAGTGACCCAAGCTGTGCGTGGGCCGATGAGCCGAGACACAACTCGTTACTGTGAGCTCCCACGCTTCCTAAACAGATGGATGCAGGCTCACACGCACACATTGGCATTGACACAGATGGCACGCATGGACAATACACACAACCGACACACTAATTCACCTTAATTAATGGTCCTATCAGTCGACCTGACACACCAAATTATCAAATCCAAGTGCCAGCCTTCCCATACGGACACATTCATTGTCCCAGATTTATTTACAGTGCTTTCAGAGCGTGTTTACCTACTTTTATTTGAATGTTTTTGTTCGTGTTGCACCTATTTTTTTTCTTCTCTCTCTTCGCAACAGATATTTCATACGCCGTGTCCAAGAATGCTAATTTCTTTGTAACGAAAGGCTCTTTGCCCATTCTTTTATGTAAATTCTTCTGCCAAATAACTTGGAGAGTGTCATCGGATTGAAATTTTCAGGTCATACCACAGATTTCTGGTCTGGGCTCTGGCTGGGGTGTCTGTGAGTGCCAACTTTACTTTACTTTCAAGTCGTTTCGTCATTTCGTGCCGCGTGATTTAGGTCATTGTCCTGGTAAGAACGTATTCTCACCCTAAATGTGGATCGTGCGCCGACTAAAACAAGTTCTCCTGAAGGATTTGCCCACGTTTGGCTCCATCCACACTGCTCTAGCTGGCAACAAGAGTTTCTTTTTTCCAAGGTGTTGGTGTGTTTAGTTTGTGCCAAACGTAGCACTTTCTTTTCAGGCCACAACTCAGTAGACCACAACATTTTCTTTCAAAGGGTTTCAGGTTTTGTCACATGGCTTCTAGCAATCCCCAGGCATGACTTAATGTTGGCCTTCCTCAGAAGTGCTTTCCTTCTAGCCATTCTCCCAAAGAGGCCAAATCTGTGAAGGAATTGTTGATGCCTAGACAAGTTCTTCCATTTCAGCATAAAATCTCTCCAGCTCTGTCAGTGTTGTAGCCGGCTCACGGTCACCTCTCAGACAAATGCCCTTTTTGTCTGGTTTCTTGGGCTGGTAGGATGGCCTGATTTTGACGCTTTCTGGATTGTGCTTCTTTTTTTCTCTTTTTTTGGAGGTTCATACTTAGACTACGCTGTGCTACTACGTGCCCTGTTTCTATTTTTGATGCGCTGCAAAGCTACTCAACCAAATTAAACTTCACCTTGTGCCTGAGCTACAATGATTTCATTTACAATTATGTAACAGTGCGTTCTGTTCCTCTGATCTTAGTCTTCTCAAAATGTTCTGAAGCAAAGGACCCCTGCCTACAATATAAAGAGAGCTATATATTTAAAAAAATAATTAAGCTGCTTGAGAAAAATTAGTAAGTGCTGTGTTAAAATTGAATAACATACTGCCATCGTACTAAAAACAATGATTTAAATATTATTAGGAAATTATTGCTTTATATATGAAGAGTTCATTTCAATTAATCTCAGTCAAACTGCAGTTGGGTTATTTTGACTATGTTAAAAAATTATTTTAAAAACAGTTAACTAACACAATAAAACACACACACATTTACTATTAGCACTATTATGCAGTACTATTGTAAATTATTATTGCATTTAAAAATAGCCATATATATTTATAATATAATAAAAATGTTAAATAAAATAATAATAAATAAAATGTTATTCGCTACTGTGGTGTAAAAGATATATTTTCTTCATTGGGATTCAACAATCTAAAAAGAACACAATTGATCTAAAATCAAAATTTGTATTATTTTGACTTCGTTAAAATAAATAAATAAATAAAAATCTTGCCGACCACAAACTTTTGTTTGTATTATGTAGCCTATATTATTATATATTATTGTGGGGGTGTTGTGTTCCTTTGCAGAAGGTTAAAAGCTTTCTAGTCTTTTGATAAACTTCTTCATTTTTTTTTTTCTTACTTCTAAGAACTTCATCTTGACATCTCACAGGAAGCTCCTCGGTCTTTGTGACAGCTTTTGCTGTGAGACCTCACAAAGTCAGAGAGATATTTATTGTGCAATCAAACAACTGAACAGAGGAAGTGGTGGATTCAAGAATAAAGATGTGCCTTGTTAACATACGAGGCGTCATTTTGAAGATAACTTAACATCTCTCTCAATTGAGGATGTTAACCCGAAAGCAGGTGAATATTTGGCAATTATGCAATTTTCAGTTTTTAATTAAGAACTTCGTGATCACTTCATAGAAAGTATAAGGGGAAAAAACCCTGTGAATACGTTCCTTATCTGTCAACGATAAAGGAATATAAGAAGCAATCAATGTCTGCTGAAGCCACTGCACGTTGTACAAACAGAATACCTCTGAGCTGTGAAAGCGAGAGTCACTGATCGGGTTTCTGGCATAGATTAGAAAACACAAGAGCCAGACAAACAGTTTCAATACGACGAGTCCGCTCCACCACCGCAGGGGTTACAGCCATGACCTGGACTTTTTTATAGCTCTGTCTCGTCCACCGTCTGGGGTCAAGAGACACTTTAGAGTTCAAGCACACTGAGGCAAGAGAAGTCTTGTCTGCTGCTCCCTGCTTTGAGCCCTCACTGGCCGACAAAGCACAATAATCCACATTAGATGCTCCAGTGGTGCTGGTGTCTACTGGGGCCCACAGTCGATTGACTGAGCTGAACCTTCTCCGTACACAGGCCCACACTGTGTGATTGACAGCCATATTGTTGCAGTCCCAGCTTTCTCGGGCCTGTTGTTGTTGTGCGCAGCGGGCGCTGCTTTTCTGCGAGGGTAGGGGGCTGCCGGGGGGGGGTTCTACTTACATCCGCAGGTGGCATATTTGAGCATGCAATGCCTTTATACGAAGGGAGCTGCATAGGGTCTTGAGAGAGAGGCTGATGCCATGGTCAACAAACTAGTTTGCGCTGGGATAGCTAATGAACATGTTGTTTCGTAACAAATAATACTGATTTTGTTGGTCAGCTTTACTATATTCTGAGTGGGGCATCGTTTGTATGTAAGTTTTTGAATATGAGTTGGAATACACAGGTCACCCAACAAGGAAAACGTTGGCATTATTTACTCACCCTCCGCTTGTTGCAAACCTGTGAAATATACTTTCTTTTTGTTTTGGTTTTTTTCAATAAATTATGTGGTGTCATTACGATTATTTAACTGCTCCCAATCGAGACTGTAAAGTCGTTCCTACAATTATAAATTGTGTGGTCTCGTGGTGAAACGGTTTTAAAAGTGGTTAAGATTTGAAAATTATATTCCAGGAATTTTTTAACATAGCTGCTTTAATTTGCAATCTGATTTAATGAAGAAGATTTGTGGAAATAAAACGTGAGCATGAACCGAACCAACAGGCCATAAAGCAGATGAAATGCGTTTTAGAAATTAGATTATGAAAAAAGTCGTAATTACTCAACAATGTAGATTAATTACTAACTACCATGAGAGTCTATTTTCATGTCTCTCATATCACACTCATGCTCAATTGTTTCACACAAACACAACGGTTGCCATCTTGCATCTGCTGCTATAGTGAAAATGACATCAAATGTCTTCAATATTAACATAACATAGTGTTTATCTTGTTGCTAGACTGATAATGTTGTTGATCTTAAGCCGGGCTCACACTTGGAGTCTTAAGCCGATTTATCCATGATTTCCCACTTTCGAGAATCGGAGAATAAATCTCGCTGAGGATCTCGGACGGTTTTGGTTCGGCGTAGATTATCTGGTAATGTGAAGCATTCACAGATCGAACCCTGCACCTTCCGAGCTGCTCTGACACAATATGAACCTTCCCCGATCAAATCAAACATGTTTGATATTTGGAATTTTGAATCAGGATAATTACCTTAATACCTTTTGCTAAAGCTAACGTGCAACTGCAAAACAAGCTGCTTTATGGGTCCGGTGGAAAGTGGAGAGGGAGGAACGGCTTTGTGGAAGTTTTGCAAAAACACGACTATGTATAATGTGTCAAAAAAACAAAAGAAAAGGTGAAATTGCCTCAGTTTTGAACGTATCGGTGAGTGCACCAGCACACTAGTTAACATGTATACACATTATTGGCTTTAACTGTTGTAAAATGAAGTCGCTTCCCCCGATATGATATTTTAAATAATATCTCGTAGTGTGTAATAAGCCATGATTTTTAAATCTTGCGTGTGAATGTTTCAGTTTTGAGGTAAGAAAATCTGTGAAGGCTCTCCTTGTGTATGTGCTTCAGCCACATTTAATAATCAGCCAGGATGTGAGCTTAGCTTTAGAGAACTAATTTTGGGGAATCTTTAAGCTAATATACAGATAAAAATTATGTTAAGACTTTATTTTACGGTTACACCTATTAGTCGCTTATTAACATTCATATTACTAGAATATTAGCCATTTATTAGTGCTAATTAAGCACATATTATCGCCTTATTATATACATGACCTTATTCTACATCCTTAATCCTACCCAATACCCAATCTTAACAGCTGCCATACTAACTATCAATAAGCAGCATATTAAGAATTAATTGAGGGAAAAGTCGTAGTTAGTAGTTAACAAGTGTTACATACGCTAAAGTGTAATCAAAATCATTTTTGTTCAATTTCATATTGGTATTTCAGGTATTTATTTTGTCCTGATCACCCTCTCTTGGTTTATTTAGCAATGACTAGCTTACTGTACGTTATCCTTTACATAATCTATTGCAGCATTTTACAGCTTATAATTATTTGATTGTTTGTTGATGTTCATTTTAATATCGTTCATATGTTAGTTCATGTTAATTTATACAGATAAACATTTAAATGAATAAAAGCTGTAGACTATTGTTTGTTGTTAGTTCATCTTGTTTAATGTGTTAATAAAGTTATTGTAAAGTGTTAGCAGTGTTTATTATTTATTACATTGTACAAAAAAAAGCTTTCGGACATTTCTTAATATAAATGTACCTACTACCATTTTATTTAAATATTAAATTGAATTCCACTAAAACTGCAACATAAAAGAGGCTTTTACTTGTACAAACTCAATAATTAAATACAGGCCGTGTCAAAAGAAACTAGATTAGGCGAAACCAATTACTACTTGTTCAAGCAGTTTTTTCTTCTTGTAAAAGGCTAAAGAATAGATGTATGATTGTGGCTTAAACTGTGTCTGTTGGACTGCTATGAGGGATCTGCGCTCGTTTCCTCAAAGGTCTTCGGCTGGCATTCAATCGCATTGTTACTCGCATTCTGCTCCGTCACCATGGAAACCAATGTAATAATCACACATGAACAGTTACAAGGTTCCCCGCCATAGAGAGAGCTGTGTGCTAAGATAACCAAAGAGTGTGTATTAGTGTGTGCTGGCACATAGCAGCACATTTCTGTTGCTTTCCCATCCTCGTGCGAGTGTGCGCGCGCTGGTGAACTGTGCGAGCAGATAACTCAAATGAATGCAGTGTTAGTCTACAAACACATTATGATAGCCGAGTTTTTTCCCCAGCAAAGCCAAAGATCTTCCCCTGGGTGAAACACTGCAACAGCCTTACATCATTACAAACAAAACAATAAAAACCAACATATTGCTTTGAGAGGACTGTGATTCTAATAAAGATCGAGTTCGGATGTTTGTTTTCTACAAACGCTTTGTGACAGTGTCAGGGCAATTAATAATGTACATTACACGGCACTATCCGAGCCGCTGGGCAGCCAGGGTCCAGCAGGCAAGCAAAGCTTTTAATACGACACGGCCTGGAGAATATAATTAAACACCAGTAACAGAGTTAATGTGGGTTCCCGCCCATTTCCTCTTTCAGGTCCAAGGGAACATGAGGTTAACCAAACGGACATCAATCCAGCACTCCACTTATTCCATTACGGTTCGCTAATGACTTGAACGGGAAATAGAAAGTAAACACTCTCTTTTGGATTTCTAGTCATTTTATAACACTAGAACAAACAGCTTAACTGTTTTTTTTTTCTGCATATGAATAAACCCTTTCAGTTATCCGTATTTTTCCATACTGGATTGAATTTCAAAGCTCTTTATCTTGTCACTGAGGTAATACCCTCAAAGGGACACCTTTGTACGGTATCTATTCCTAACGGGTACATATTAGTACCTTAAAGAACCTTATAGATAGATAAAATATAAAGGTGTATCCTTGAAGGTGCTGCCTCAATGACAAGCTGTTGTAACCCTAAAGGTACAATTTTTGCACACTTAAGAGAGTTAGCCGTCAATAGCTTTTTAATCTCAAAGGGCCCAATGTACACTCTACAAAATGAAAAAATATTTCTTGATAACAAAAAGTTGCTGAAGTGCATCAAGAACCATTAAAAGGACCTCTAAGATGTTTTCGGATAGTAATTTTTGTATTATATCTCAAACTCTTACAGGGATAGTTCACCAACAGCTAAACATTATGTTATCATTTATTCATCCTCATGTTGTTCTACATCTAACTTACGTTCTTTATACAATAGCAAAACAGATTCGATTTTTGGTGGATTGTAGGTAATCAAACAGTACTGCTTGTCAGGTTTGAATAAATGCTGGTAACCAATGCTTACTGGTTTTGAAAGAAAGTTCACGGTTACCCCGGTTATGGAATAATGTTAGAAACATAGTTTTGGAAGAAAGTTTTGTTGGAAACCAACCAGTTTTTCTTACCAAAGAAAGTTTGTAATCATACAGTTTTCATTACCAGTTATGGAAGAATGTTGGCAAACAAACACAGTTCTGCTTAACAGTTTAGTTACTATTCTTCATGCATGTTTGACAGAAGAAAGTGCTACAGATTGGAACAACTTAAGCAATGGCAGAAATACCAGACTATGCCTTTATGCAAAGTACATATCATCAGTGTCAGCCATTATAATATATGGCACATATGCGGAAGGCACGTCTTTCAAGCGAGAAGAAAACTCTATTCTTCCGGTCTAAAATGAGACTGGCAAGAGTCCTAAACATGTGAAAGCAATTTAACAGAGCCATAATAACAGAATCTCTGAGCTTCAGTGTTCTGGCATTATCTGTGCATGGAGTGTGATGACAGAAGACGGTGTGTGGGGTAACATGGCCTGATGCCACAGCCTGCGTCCGCAATTCAATTTGAGACCATGCGGCGGATCTAGAGCCTGCGACAGTGAGGTGGAGAATTGACTCCGTCTGAGCGTGTAGATTAAACCTGCTGGCAGACAGAGGAAAGGAGCGGAGCGGGCTGGATCTGAAGCAGAGAGATAGGAGAGCTTTCGCCGGCTCCCCCCATAGCCCGTCCAATCAGATAAACAAAGCCCACGGAACGGTGATTTATAACACGCGTGGAGGACCTGACAGCTGCACGTCTCATCAGCATGGAGCCGGGCGTAATTAGCACGAGGCTGGAGCTCGAAGGGGAGGGATCAAGTTTTTGCCGTGCCACACCAGTCTTCGGGGAGCTTGTAAGGAGCTTGAGCGCCCAAACGTCACCAACTAACCACAAAGACGATGAGGCCGAAATATCTTGGAGACTAGTTCCAATTCGCTGAAGACAATGAGGAATTATATTGTTTTCAGTTTCCCTCTCACTTCCTCTCTCACACCCACACACCTTCCCTGTTCTCGCTGTCTATATCTTTCCCTCCAGCGATTTCCACTCCAACTCCTATTGTGTGCATATACAGAGTGAGTAGATGGGTTTGTCAGGTGAGCCAGAACAGAGAAAGCCAGTAATCCTGTCGGCGTAAGAACCTCCCAAGGCTTCTGGGATTGCGCTCTTATATCCGTCCCTCACTTAGCGGCTGAATTTCGCATGATGTGATGGTGGGAATTGTGTGAGTGCATCCTCAGCACAGGAGCAGTGCAGTGTTTGTATACAGTCCTTCGAGGCAGATGGCCTTATATGGGGGCCGACAGGCTTGATGGCGTGATTAATGGCTGGCTGTGTGCTGGACGGTGAGCCGTATCGATCCACCGCTGGGTCAGATCCTCCGCACACACGGCCGAGGCAGCACTGTAATTTGACTGTATCTGTATCTGCTACTCACCACCCTGAGGTGACTCTGTCAAGTTAATTTACCCAGCGACAACTGCAGAACAAAGACTTCTTAATCAAGTACAAACACTGTTATTGTATCATCTTAATACACTGATAACTCTAGAATAGCATGCCGGCTCGCCGATCAAATTAAATAAGAGACGATGGCATTTACCGAGGCACGACACAACCTGGGCTAAGTCGCAGCAGACATTATGAGAAAATCTCCTTGTTGACAGATTAGAGCGGTGCTTCTCAAATGGTTCAGATTTTATATTGGAACTGAAGTAATGACCCATTTACACCTCAGACTAAAACAATCCTATGTTATTAAAAAAAGTTATTATTTTATATTTTACGTTATTACATTTCTAACCATATAAATGATGAATCTGCACCAAAATGCAGCAGTTTCATTGGATTTGCCTTTTTAATGTCAATACATATTACTGGAAGCGTATTTGTTTTGCAATGCTAACCCATCACTCAGCAGCCATATTTCCAAAGCCTTCTGACAGCTATTAAGCGTGCAAGACCAACTCCTTTCTAATTGAATGGGGAAATACTGAAATCTTGCCAAACTCAGATTTACACATTAACATATTTCAGATCAGCAACAAAATCTAATAGGAATTGTAGTTTTAAACAGCATTAAGAAAGCGCGTATTCCGATTGATCCAGCAAGTGGACATGTGCAGTCCCAAGTGCGAATCTCAGGACACTGACTGTTTCTATGGGAACCGGAGATTATAACGGCAGCTGCAGTGATGCGATGACTTTACCAGTTGGTGATTGGCTGCTTCATTTAGAAGGCAGGACTTGTTCTGCCATATTGAGTGTCTTTTTTAAGTCTTTGTCCTATCTATGCATGATTATCTGGTTAATAGCATTGTATTTGCATTAAGCATTTTGTCCCAGCTATCAGAACAGACTTGAAAAACATTTTTGGGTCGTGACCCATCAGCTGAGAATTATAACGATCGTAAGTAGGTCAGAATGACATGAGACTTGGATTCAGGCCAAAACAAATGAAGACAGCTAAGCGACGGCGAAGAGTGAGCGCTCTCCGGATTTCAGTGCGGGGCGAGCGCATATTTCCAGCAAAGCTCTGTGATGAGAGAGGAAGCAGTTCCTAATGAACTTACTGAATTAATGGCAGCAGCATTATTAGTCTGCCACAGAGTAATTAATTAGTCCCTGGATAGCCAACCTCTCTTACGCATTGAGGTTTAACATGACCCCGCCTCCGACACTCTAGTTTAAAGGAATAGTTCACCGTCCTGTCTCTCCATACATGCATGACTTGCATTTGTTTCAGTATAACTCATAAGTTATATTTCTAAAGAGCTTCAAGACCGCTCTTTTTAATATATGAATGAAGACTACAAAGAGGAGCAATAAAAGTATTATAAAGTGACACTATACATAATATATGTCTTCAGAAGTCGATAAAAAGTCAAAAAGCCACAAAAAAACAGACCGAATTCGAAATATTTACTTCAATAAATAAATACATAAATAATGCTTTTTTTTGAGTGTTAAGGGAACTGACTCTAATATCCAATCTGTGAACTTATTCATTTTTTTATTCATATGTTTTCAATCTTTTACACATTCAACCTTTTAATCCACTGCACAAAAACCAATCTCAATGAATTAATTGGACAGGCATTTCACATTCAAGTCACTGACTTGTCTGATTTGCAGTAGTGAAATTTATTGAACAATAATAAATTGCAGTCTGTTTCACCAAAGCTAACATATGACTTTAGAAGTTATATACAAACCATTTTTATGATTCTATTTTCCACGTTTATGTGTACTTTTTTTTTTTATTTGAAAGCGGAATGAATAACTATGAGCAGCTTGTTGTGGTTTGGAATGACATGAAGGTAGAAAATGGTGACAGAAGCTAATATTTGTGTGAAATATTACTTGAAATATACATCATCCATAGACCAATGAAAGAGCTAATAATGTTTTTAATGGACTCTGCTATCATATCTCCTGGACCGGAAGGTGTGTGGATAAAAGGACTCTCTGAAAAGAGAGAGGAGAATGGAAAGCACAGTTAATCTGGGTAATCTTTTTTGGGAGGCACAATGTAGACATTCATTTTATAATCTGTCTCAGTATGTCAAATACAATAACAAAGCCATTCGCCATACTGCTGATGCTGACAGCAAGGTTCACCGCTCGGTCCAATACTAATTTAATGGTTCCTTTGCAGTCCCTTTGGGAACAGCAATAAAGCCTGGTCTGCAATATTGTCAATGACGCTGAACTCTCTCTCTCTCTCTCTCTCTTGCTCTCTCTCTCTCTCCAACTCCCTCTCTATGCAAATCCTTGTGTAAATATGCAAAGTAATATCCTCTGATGTAGATTTGAATTATTCTGACTATTTGAGAGTCAATATGGATAGCAGTCGTCTGATTAGTGCTAAAGACCGGAGCTCCACTTCACTTTGAATTTCACACATTTGCTGCAAGAGCTCAGGGCGTGCAGATTTATCCACATGTTAAAACTGAATCATTTGGATATCGTGAGGATGATTTATTACATTTCATTACCATAATAACACATTATGTTGGTGAAATACTTTCTCATATCCACATATCATACCTTCCATGTTTTACATGACTTCATTTCCCCTTATCGTGCGGTCCTCTTGGGTTTATATTACCATATCACCAATTTGGTCCCAGAGAAGCATGAAGGCTATTTCAAAAGAGTTCATTTTTCTACACCCGATAGTCTATCAACTTAAAGCTTGGCTAAACACAGATATAGACCTGTTTTACATGTTAAATGGGTACATTAGATGTATGAGTATAATTAGACAGACTTTCTTGGGAAACGAAATTGGTATTTTATACTTTGTTATTATATGCTAATTCGCATATAAATGTACTGGACTAAAACAAAAACTGCAACCAAAAATTAAATGACTCGTGAAAAAAAATGAAAGCTATATTGTACTGTACTACACATTTGAAAGGCATGATATTTAGTTTTTTTTTTTTTCTTACTGTATAAGCATTTTTCTTCAATCCATTTTTACAGATCTAAGATTGAAAACACCTGGCCTAAGAGACCTATTTATTACTTTATTTTGACAAATGTTTACTGCATTTTGTCTTTTCAGGTCAGACCAGCAAAACAAGATTCACACAAGGTTAAGTTTCAGTATTGATATCTTTTCTGTTGCTAAATCAACCAATCATTGCCATAACCTTAGCTGTAAAATAAAAGTGCTGCGATTGGTTGATGGGAATGCAGTTCCAGG
Organism: Puntigrus tetrazona; assembly: GCF_018831695.1. Taxonomy (NCBI): domain Eukaryota; kingdom Metazoa; phylum Chordata; class Actinopteri; order Cypriniformes; family Cyprinidae; genus Puntigrus; species Puntigrus tetrazona. The sequence goes on along the minus strand of NC_056708.1, from coordinate 6,872,632 downwards.
AACAACAAAGGATGTCGATCCAGAAACAACTCCCTCTTGTGTAAATCATGTTAAAAAAAACATCAATATCCAGGGAGAGTAAAAACACACACCGAAGCCTTGACGACTCTGGGAAAATCAAAACCGACGAAAAAGCACAGCCATGCCGTTAAATGCTCCACAGTGGTAGAGTTTCTGACTAGGCTTTAATGTTACATTATACTGGTTAATACATTACCATATCATTTCCCACTCTTCTCCCTATGGTCTGAAAGGCAAGGCGTGAAATGAGAGAGGTGAAATAGAGATATTAGCAGGGTCAGAACCTTCACAGCCAATCACCAGGATGAAATTCAGACGGTGTGTGTGTGTGTGTGACCTTGTAATTTGCATTTCTTTCTAACCTGCTCTCGTTCAGCCAAACAGAGCCAAGTCCAGAACACACATACAGTCACCCAATAAAGCTAAATTGTCGACTGCGGTCTGATGTTTTATGGAAAATGATCGCCTTGAGTCATTCGAGTTGCCTTACATAATTTTCTCACGTATGAATTGAGGATACGAGAGAAAATGAAATTAGGCGGCTAGAATTAGTTGAGGCAATTGTTTTCTGTAAATCATTTGGGTAAACGGCACTAATCAGGTTTTCAGCGCACTGCGGGGTTGAGCTTAGCAGCCAAGGCCTCCACTGTGGTGATTTATTAGCGGAATGCAGAGGACGGATGGAAATGATGGAGAAGAACTGAGAGGCCGAAGTATGGAATATGAAGAACCTCCCAAGTAGGCCCGGATGCTGAGTAAGTAGTACGGCAGATGGATCACAACAAGGGTTTCCCAGGATTCCCTAGGTCTGGGGACGCCCGCTCTGATTCAGAGGAGCGTGTCAGCATCGACTCTGCCAGCGTGACCCTAATCATCTGCTTCTTCCTGTGAGACATGGAAGCAGTTCATATTGCTCCGACGAGGAAGGCGTGAATCTTTCTGATCTATTGCTGGCTCTCCGGGTGTTTGGAAGACAATAAATCAGCACGATTGGTTGGATGGGAAATCAGAGGAGTCTGGAGCTCCATTCACTGGTTTTTAATGGCCACGCAAGGTGATTTGTGTTCCTGCGAAGTCACAGTGGCGGGAAATGCATGAGGTTGTCAGCCGATGCTACACAGCAGCTCCGGGAGTCTGACTCACACGTGGGATAGTAACAGCAGGGGTACGTAACACTGATGGACTGTCAGGTTAAAACTCAGACAGAATTGTGAGGATTCCAGTCGAAGATGAACGAGCTTTAGTCTGATCATCCATAGTGCCCGTCTGGATATGGGTTTGACACCACCGTCTGTTCCATTATCGCGCCAAATCCAGATGTGACCTTAATACTGTTGTCAGGAAAAGATCCCAAACCAGCTGACACCCACATGTCTTATAGGTCACAAAGGTCTCTGATGGTATTGGGCAGTGTGTGAGGAGCCAAGTCAATGGCCATCAGACACAAACCATCTTCCTGGATCAATGCAGCTGGATCCATCGGGCTCAGGAGAGGAAGTAAGAAGGGACAAGTGTCTGAGGCCAAGCCGCCCTGGCTCTTGCTCTTCTGTTGGGGCTCTTGTACTTTCTGATGGCTTCGTTCCAACACGTCTGATCTTTACAAAAGCTAAAAGGCCTGGAGACAGTACAGGTTTACATTGACTACAAGAAGGTCATGTATTTATCTGCTTCTCTAACCTTAGGGTCTCTTCTAGCCCACCGTAGCCAAGAAGATGGGCACTGTTTGGCAAGATAACGCAAGTGGAGTCTCATTCCAGTCTTGTGAATTAAATCTGATGATAATTGTCAGCAGCTGCTCATATTTTAGAAATGTAATGGAGACATTTACGCTCTCGAGCGTACAATCACAAATGATTAACCTGGTGAAGAAATGAAAAGGTGAAGAAGTGGAACACATTGCATCACTCCCTGGACAGGTTCAGCCAAGTGATTTTCCTCCAAATTAACATCAAAACCTTTATTCAAATGCTGTCATTCTAAATTACGTTCCCATAGCAACACAACTGCAACAGCAAAGCAAGAAAATATGTGCCCAAGAATTTGATGATGAGCCCATATTATGGTTTCGTTCCAATACATGGTATTGTTGTTTTGAAGAGGGTGTTCATTTGAAGCTGCTTCACCATTGAGTGATTTCTGGATTGTCTGTAATACAATATGTTTTTCTGCATTTAACAAAGGCACCAAAAGATGTGCCAGGCTGCCGACGCAGTTAAGTGGTGTGTAATATCGGGGGACTTTGAGGAGCGAGGCCGATCTCAATCCCTGTCCTCATTTTTGGCAGACAGTGTGGAGCTCCCCTCGCTCGCGTGCTCTCGGGCTGTCCTCAACCTGGTTGTCATGGGAACAGGTGTCATGTGACCAAAAGTCAGACGAACTTGGGCAAAGGAGGGGAACTGGCCCCGTAGAGGCAGTCAGCAGCGCTCTTGTCTCTTCTGACGCGTTACCTTGGAAACAAGCCGGGGAGACAGGAAGCAAGGATTAGAGTAAGCCCCTGTTTGTTTGAATAAGAGTGAGGATGCTGCTCGGACTCCAGACTGCGCTTTGTCGAGGGGGGATCGTGGGGGCTGTTGTGTGTACAAGAGTCATGTTTTCCGCACTGTGGAGAACAGTGTGAGTTTTGATATCAACATGACAGGCCCGTGTTTCCGCAGCCCAGCTGCGTAAGGCCACAAATAACAGGCATCATAAATAATTCATCCACTGTAGTGCAAATGATTGCAAGAATTGTATGTCTCAGCTGCCTTATTTACACCCCCTCAACCCATAATTAGATCTGTGATACTGTAACACTTCTTTCCCCCGCCCCAAACCTTGTGGTGAACTTACTTATCCAAGTGTAACCAACATGTATTATTTTGAATTTATGAGGGTCTTTGACCTGATTTTTAAGGGTTCGAGCACAAAGTGCTGAAACACTATTGTAATTGTTAGAATTTTTATTCTTCTTCTTCCGCCGTAAAAAAACTGATAGTGCAGACCAAACCATAAGGCCTAGAAACTTGAAACTTGGCCAAATGATAGAGCTCAATTTGGGGAGAACCACAAAATCTCACCACAATTAAGCAATAGGGGGCGCTACAGCAAACAAAAGCGCAAAATCGCTCATAACTCCTAGACCACTTGCCTTAGACTCAAGTGTCTTACATCATTAGAATACTTGGCTCAATCAAAACAAAAGTATCTCTGCTATCTCTGATTGTATTTCCAGTATGCAAATTTTTCCACCATTTTGAAATTTGTCCAAAACCTACTTTTGTGAACTAGTCCTAGGAGTTTTCTGCAGAGTGTTTATCATAGATCAATAAAAGTTTACATTTTAACTCATCGTCGAATAGGGACTCCAAAACGCTCTCGAGGCAACTTTTACTAAAATGGCTATAACTCTTGAACAGAAAGCGATATCTTCACCAAACCCAGTACACATGTGTATAAGCTCAATCTTTGGTCAATTTAAAAACTGTGCAGCTCTATCACTTGGTGCCACTATAAAAGATTTGAACATTAAACCTAGCATAACTATGCAATCGTTGGTCCAATCGACTTGAAAATCATTATGCAGTGCCTTTGTCCAAGTGTCTCTGAGAAAATTGACATATCTCAAAAAACATGGCTGCCATGGGCCAATGAATTTTAAGCACCTATTACACAAGGTTAATGGAGGTGGATCGTAACAAAACTCGGTGAAAAACTTTTACAACATATCAGTATATTAACAGAAAGGCTAGATCTTATCATAGGGTAGATATCCTCATACTGAACAACTTTGCCTCTGGGACTATTGCTGTAAATCAAATCATTCATTAAATATTTACAAATATGTTAAAAAACCTACACTGCATTAAAATGATCTGGATCCTTTAGATCATGATTATCGAAAAAAAAATGGAGTTTGTCTTGTGGTTAGCTATAAAGGGGAATACCCAAAAACCTATAAAACCTAAACGAAAACACAAAACTTCATGAAACGGGGTTAAAACGTGTGACAGAGAACTTTTAACAAGCATGCAAAGTTTCATAACGATCTGATTATAGATGACGCTATAACAGTTAAAAGGGTCTCAAAAACACAATATTTATATAGTAAATTACGTTAAATTGTTAAAAACTTTCATAAATTCACTTATGAAAAAAAATTATTTAACCACTAGACGGCAGTGTTATGGGCACATTAAACACTAAAACAGTACTGTTTATTGGTTTGCTTCTGGAGACATTATAAAATCACAATTATAACATTTAAAAATCACAGTAAATTAAACAATTTTGCCAAAATATGCTTACAGTGAAACCTGAAAATGGCATCTAAACCCTTTAAAGAAGACTTGCAATAACTGTCAGCTATCATTTATTTAAAATATTTATAATTGCAACAAGATATGTGAGCATATATGTTTGTGTATATGTGTGTGTCTCTGTGTGTGTGCAAGCATGCTTACTGAGTATTAATGTAACAGTTTAACCATTTCATTTCTATGTGTGTGCGTGCATGTGTTTTATGAGTCTATTGTCCATACATCCAGCATACAACCTGAACAGCCTTAAACCGCTTGAACCCAGAAAATTCCTGCTTGCTGCTATTTTATGTTTAGTATTGTCTTCTTGTCTGCATGTAAAAATGTATTCAAAACTGTAAAAATGCGAAAATACAAATTTTTATGCATATAAAAACTAATTTTTCCAGGATGATGATCATGTTTTTTATATTAAAATGCATTTTTTTATTTCTGGGTGGTGTAAAGTAAAAAAAAACCCAAAAAGAATGATGAAACTTTACTGACAACATAACATGCAAACAATGAAATTCCTCTAATGAAAACCTTATGAAGCATTTTTTTCCTTGATGATTTATAAAGTAATATCCTTCTTAAAAGTAATATTTTAACAAAAACGAATGCTTCACTTCATAATATTTACTTCAAATCACATTGTGCACAAACCACATCTTCAAAAATAAATTAAATGTTTTTTTGTTTTGTTTTTTAATAATGACTAAAACAGTCTAAAGATTTGTGCACAGGAAAACATGCTGTAATAAAATTTGAAACTTTTCCTCAAAAAGGTGTAAAAGTTTTTTGAAACCAACATGACAACAAAGGCAATACTTTAGCAATTATTATTATTTCTTAAGTGTTTCCTTTATCATTGACACTTTTGTTTGCATTGCCCTATGAAGGTTCACGCTCAGGATGTGTGTTAGATGGCGTGAAACGTGAAGCCCCTTGAGCGGCGGCACGGCTAAGGGATGGAAAGAGCCATGTGCCGCGTTTTCCCCCGAGTGCTGCCAGAGTAATTATTTAACATCAAACAGCCAGGCTGCAAGGTTAATAAAGGGGATGTAACTGAGCTCCCAGAGGCCCTACAGGACTAATATTTACTGTTGATTTGGACGTACTTGAGAAGGAGTCTGACAGTCTCTCAATATCGCTGACAGTTCTGTGGATGGATGGGGGTGAGACGCACTGGCCTGGGGATATTTTACAGGTCCCGGTGCCTGTCGATCACGACGTCTGGAGCCTGTTGCTACTGCACTCGATCCCGCGTGGGGCGAGCGAATTGCAGCGAGCGGCTCCTTGCAGTCTCAGCGGTGCTAGAACATGCCGATGATAAAATCGTATTATATGTGCTGATTAGACCGTAGGTAAATAGAGGCTTCTAGCCTGTCATCAATATAATATCTCTCTCGTTCTCCATCTCTCTAAACAGAAGGACCTGGGGAACTAAAAGACAAAAGCGTCAGTGTTAAAATCAGATATGAAACCTCTGTGCCTATGGGTTCAAGTGCTCGTTCAACAACGGGTGACCCACTTATTTTAATTGCTTATCCGCAAACACAAAGGGGAAAAAAGATAAATAGCACAGCCTTGTTCCACCACTATCCCCATGCTTAAATACGCAGCATTGCACAATAACTGTATGATCAAGGCATTTTCACACTTCAAAGCGTAAAAAGTGAATATATTAAGGATGTTCAGCTCCAAAAACTTAAAGAGTGTGTGGAGAAGAGCTTTTACAGCGGGATTATCGACAAACAAGCTTAACATATGTACAGTAGATTGCAACCTTGAACAGATGCATTTGCCAACATCTACCGTTTGATAGCATTCACAAACTGTAACAGGCTTTAAGTACCAAGGTTTATGGGAATCTCAATGGAATATCTTTCTCAAGGAGTCCAGCTCATGTGTGAAGTGGTCGTGACAGGACTGAAAGCATCAGTAATACGTCTGTGATATCTTAAGGCAGCAGTCCTCATAATTTCCTTCATTTCTGTTTATAAATTCAAAACAACTCATAAATGACCCTTAAGGGATGTCGTATCAAACCACAGTATCTTCATTTAGCGCTGATGAAATCCACTTTGATGTTGTTCCATTGACATTTCAAAGCGAAATTGCACAGAAATGCGATTCATATTGTTGAAATTATTTAGCACGAAGCTGACTCCCACCGCAATGTCTTGTCGTTTGGTCTCAAACCAATTATGGTAATATTGCTTCAATTGGCTAGATAAATACTCTGGCCCGAAAGCTCTCTGAGAATAGATCTGGGCAATATTTCGCAATACGAGCTTTTTTTTTACATCCAATTTTCATAATGAATATTTATTCAATCAGTTACGAAGCTCAATGCGAAAAGGCACAGCCCCTGAGGACGCACAGTGGCTTTAGCCAGCGGCCTGTGACATTTCACGACGGTAATGCCATGAAATTTTTCACCATCTTGGGTGGCATTTCTCATCGTCACCACGTTTCGCTTGATCCCGAATGCGAGATGAACGCGGCGCGCCTGAAACTTCACAAAGCATTATGCCTGGTGATACATGTGAGAGTAGTAAAATTTTTCATCTCGAACGCAAAGCTTTTTATGAATTATTCGAGAGAATTACGCAACGCACATCACACGGGCCTGCCCGGCTGCCGCGCGGCCATCAGGAAACAGCAGACGGAGAGATATGAAGATACATCAGTTGACATTTTCGCTCGACTCCCTTACAAGCAGACAGCTCTGACAGACAAGCCGCTAACAGCATTCTATTGACCCCAAAATCATTGAATCCCTTTTAAAAGAATGCAATGACAGATCGGTGGGCTGTCCTTTACAGAAAGAGCACTCAATAAGTTGACATATTTGTGTTTAGTTTCTCACTTTTCCCTGACAGAGCTGTCAAAGCATTCATTCCTTGGAAATATCACGGATGTTCTAATCTCGAATGGCTGTCAGGCGTTTTTCCAGGAATAAATGCGAAACTTTAAAGTAAGTAATGAGAAGGCGTATCGCAATTTTCTGAGAAGCGATTCGGAGTGCTACCTTAAAAAGGAATGAGTCTTCCCACGAGGGGCATGCGGAATGATGAATTGCATATGATATGACACGGAGAGCTTGAGAGGGAAAAGGGAGGTAGCACTTTTTAATGCTGTTGTCTAGTTGCTTTCATTCTCTGCACCGCTCCCTGTGTTGTCTTCGGTTTTTCAGTCTCAAGCTATTCTCCCCCCATATTGTCCCATTCATCTGCCCTGACACCAAGACAATGGCTGAGGGACCATCACATGCCTCTCAGCACTTTGAAAAATGAACTCTTTCTCGCTATCCTCTTACATTCTCAGCAGTATAAAACAGCCCACATCTCTCAGCGCGTCTACGCCGGCGCTCTGAATCAGGCTTCTTGTGATTGAAGCCAAACGGGAGCGTGGTGGAGATTTCTTTTTCGGAGTGAAGGTTAAAATCAGTCTGTAGAAAGATCACGGGGGTCACAGCTCTCGACTGGTGCGAAGGCGCAGACGTGTGTCCCTGAGGTGCGGACAATGGCAAATTGCTTTTCAAATAGAAAGGGTCACTTCCGCTCTCAATGGAGCAGAAATGTTGATCGTGTTAAGAGAGAATCGTGAGAAGCATATCGCGATATTGGACATTTGAGAGAATAAAGGTGATTCAGAAAAGATTCAAAATGGACAATGCTGAAGGATTTTTATTCATTTATTTATTTATTTTTACAGGCATATGTCTATATCAAAACCTAGTAAACCAGCTCAATGTCCACATAAAAACCTGATTTGGAAATTTAGATGGTATAATTCACCCAAAAATGTAATTTCTGTCATCATTTACATTCTACTTGTTCCAAGCCTGTTCAACACCATTCTTATAATGGTAATTATTTGGTTCCCAACATTTTTCAAAATATCTTCTTTTTTGTTGAGAATAAATGGAACAAGTAGAGGGTGAGAAAATGATTTTTTTGGGTGAACTATCCCATTTTGACTTAATACCTTTTTTTTTGTAAATAAGATTATTTTCTCAAAACACCATGGATTGCTTAGAAATCTGTTTGTTTGGTTTTTTTGCTCTGAGCCAAGAATTTTCCTCAGACACCCAACCTGTGTCAGAATACACATACTTTCTACTATGTAGTAGTTAAAAAAGCAATAACATGAATTCTTGAATTCTCTATAGTATTCGTAAAAGCAGGCAAAAGTTATTATTATTTTTTTTATGTGAAATGTTCTGTATCTTTCTGCAAATATCATTTTCGCATGGTCTGTGAGAAATGTGGGGAGTGAAGGTTCAGGCTAGAATATGCTTTATAGTAGATCTAAATAATTTTATAGTTTAAGAAAAAATACAGCATTTAAAAAAATAATAATCTTTTTGCAATGCGTATATATACAGGAATTTTACAAATAAACATGCTTGACATATTGAAACTAATTATTTTATCTGTTTTATTAATAGGACACCAATTAATTAATTTGGTTCATGGATTCATAGGGATAATTATTGTGTCAAATGACATATTTAACACTATTGCTACACGTCAGTACAAACTAAATTATATTTCCCTTGGCTCATTGGTGTGCTGGGTAAAACCTTGAACAAAATTATCCTATAAAGTAGCATAATTAGTATGAAGACAATGCCCAAAAAGCGTCTACTGTAGGTAGACACCACACTGGGATTCGAAACACATGTTAACATGTCATAAGAAAAGCTGCAGAGAATGCTGGAAGACCTAATATTTAATCAGTTCAGCACTGATAGGAGTATATCAGAGCGCTGTCAAAACAAATGTGTAACACACTGCGCGGCTTTTAAAAATACAGTACAATGTCTTGAAGGTAAAAAAGCATTTTCTTTTTAATGGTTTTTCATTTTGCTGGATGTAAAACACTAAGCTCCATCAGACCCCCGGTGTGTTGTTCAGGCAGAAAACAAACGGCCTATTTGTTGTTTAGACAGCGTCTTCAAAAAAAGAAGACAAAAAATTAGTACCGCACCTTCTCTGAGTGCATTAGGTGGAATCTAATGCTCCGAGGCACAATTGCTGGTGTGTAATGTTCGAAATGATTGTTGACTTTGCACCCTAATTCTGTTCCCAGTCCACCACAAACCACTCAGTCTGTTGACACGATACGGACAACAGAAAGTGCAAAAACATTCTCCCAGCACTTGCTAGGCCAATGAAAACATCATCAGCTGCCTGGTGATTACTGCTGTGGGCACATCATTGATCTCCCAGAGAGCTGGTCCATCCCGTCACCGCTTTCACATAATGGCCAAACTTTTTCCCTGGGCTCTAATCGATACACCGTGAGAGCCTCCGCTAATGTGGCCGGGCCGCGATGGCGGACCCCCATTAACTTTGATCTGTGCGGAGTGGATCACCTCCCTGCATTCAGAGTGCCTTCATTGACCAAGTGCATCCAGTACTCTTTAAACCAACAATCCAAACGCAACTCTGTATTATTACCATTACACCATTTACTTACGCATATCCCCTTTGGCGATAATCAAAACGGAGGAGTTGAAACGGATGCATAATTAATTTTTGTTTTGATTTGGCTTCATGAAAGGGGAATCTTTAAATAATGTATGCCTCTACGGTGTCGTTTTTTAATAGGGTTTGCTTTCAGAGCCTTTACGCGTTCCTTGCTGTCCTAAAGGAAGAACTGGTTATTGGGTGGTATCGATTCTCTTCCAACCCCCTCTAGCGAAGAGACATTAGTCAGCTCTGGCTGCCCGCCAACTAGTCTACATAACTGAGAGTCTGGCGTGTTGCATTCAGGTTGAAGGATATTTTTAATCTCGTATATGCAGCCACTGTAAATCGGGTTATTTTCATAATTAAGAGAAATTGCTGCACCGCAAGATCAATAGGGTTAAAGATATACAACCTACGGCTATAACGAGCCAATCTGAATTTGGATTTGCAGTTAGGCCGTGTTTAGCAAGAGTGCTGGAACTCGGTAAGGCAGAATTGCAATAGAAAGACACCTGATTAACTGTTCAGTGTGGGAAAATATTAAAAAGCAAACATGTTCTGGCAAATCAGAGGAACGTTCCGGGTTCAATGCAAGTTAAAGTTAATCAACAGCACTTGTGGCATTATGCTGAATGTCAAATTATTGTCCGGTTTGACTCCTTTGACAAATACGATGCCTAAACCAATAAAGTGTCCTTACAGCTCAAATAATACACACATTTTAAAAAAATGAGAGTTTAAGTGATTTTATATAATTCACAGTTTTGCTTTTAAAGGGTTAGTTCACCCAAAAATGAATATTCTGTCACTAATTACTCCTCATGCTGTTCGGAATCCGTAAGGCCTTTGTTCATTTACAAATTAAGATATTTTTGATCAAAAGTTCCTAAGAGCTGCCTGCCCCTGCATAGACAGCAATGTAACTACCCAGAAAGGTAGAAAGGACATTGTTTGAACTCCATGTGACATCAGTGGTTCAAATGACATTTTCTTCTTTTTTTTAAATAAAAAATAACCACTTTATTCAACAGTGTCTTTTCTTCTGTGTCAGTCGATGTGCATTCATTTTCAAATTGCTCAATAAAGTCGTTATTTTTTGAAAGAATTGTCATAGCTCCATAAAATTAAAGCTGAACCACTTATATGCGCTATTTTATTGATGGTCTTACTTCCTTTCTAGTACCTTTCATGAATTTGCTAGTTGCAGGGGCAAAAAGCTCTCGGATTTCATTAAAAATTTCATTAAAAATATATATATTAATTTGTGAATAAATGTATGCATGTTTAGATATATATACACACACACACACACACATACATACATACATATATATATATATATATATATATATATATATATATATATATATATATATATATATATATATATATATATATATATATATATATATATCAGTATGTAAAATGCTTTTTAGCAATGTTTCAATGTGCCGCTATATGTAAGCCTTGTGCCATATTTTACATATCTACATTGCAATTATTGAATAATTAAAAGATGCCACAATCCTGCACAGAATGGCTCTGTGAGAAACTACAGTATAGTGAATGATGTCCAAGTGGCAGCCTACATCTAAGTGCCTGGAGCAGCCTAATGTTTGTAAGTGCATGAGGGTGAGTAATTGATGACAGAAATTTCATTTTTGGGTGAACTATCCTTTTAAATTCTCCAAAAATTGCCTCATCTAGTGCCTAATAGCAACCTCGAGAGACAAGTCAAAACTGCTTTATGTGGTAAGCAACATTATGCCACAAATACTGTCGTTCGAGCTCAACTTGCACAGAACCGGGAATATTCCTTAATTCAGTTTCTTTGAATCAGTCTCAAATTTTTCCTCTGGTGGTTCAGCTAAGACTTCCCATCTGTAATTAGTTACAAATTGGACATATCGCTAATCCTCAGTTTAGACTTTGCATTTACATTTACTTTTATGTTCCTGGCAGATGCTTTGGTGCAAACGTCTCCCCCGGTTTAAATAATGATCCGATTCTTTCCTCTGGGTTGGAGATGCGAGGTCGCCCGGGAGGATGAGAGAAGCTAGGGGGGTTAGTGTGCCGGTTGAATTCACCAGCCCGCAGGGAAACCGGCATCCCACCCGGTCGACGCTTTCAAAGAGCCCAAATGTGCAATTATAAACACACTGAAGCGGAGTTGCTTCATTTTACTTTTCCATTATTTCAGGGCCGAGTTGAATCATTTGGAGAGAAATAATGAGTCAACCTAATCAAGGACTTCCGCTTTTTGCTCAACAATAATTACATAGTCAGACCCGCTGCAGAGCTGTATGATTTATGACAGGACATGATGGATATTAATGGATTTCTTAATTGGTGCATATGTTTATGAAATTGGCTGGCTGGCACTGACATAACAGGCTGTCAGGTAATGCGAGCCCTCTTCAGAAACTGCCTGGGTGGCTGCGAGAATAGAAAGCTGTTTGCTGCAGCTCTGTCTCTGCAAATAAAAAGGAATAAGAGAAGAAAAGAATGGGAAAAAAAACAAAAAAAACAGGCTGAATTGAGGAAACCCACCGCGCTTGTGTAAAAATAATGTATCACTGTTGCATGAATGCATTTTTAATGCTTTTTTTTTTTGTTCAAGAATGACTAGAAACAAAGACTCCACAACATTAAACTTTCATAAACAAACCCCGCTCGCTTTTTATTGGAACTAACTGCGAAGAAAGTGCTTTAGTGAGGTTCTCATATAGTACGGTTGCGTCACCGCCGGGAATGACTGATTTTATTCCCTTTCGTTCGCCTCTTGAGCTCAGACAGAACTGTCAAAACAAGACTCTCAGCCTATAGGTCAAATTAGTTGATTGTTCTCTCAACTTGCTTCCTGGGCCCATAAGATCATTATAGTAACTCAATACCGGTTTAATAGAGCATGTGGTTTGTGGGCAGATGTGTATATGAGATGCTGGCATGGTTCGCTTGCTTTTAAGATATGCGTGATCTGAATTCCTCGTAATTAAATAGCCAAACAAACTGTAAAATATCTCTCCAATTATTTGCACCGGATGTAGTCAGTCATGGCTAAAATGTTCAGGTTTAGTCTACTCATCAGAATTCACCCATCCGGGAAGGTAAATTGTCATTGAGGTATCGGCGATGGTGAGCTCGCAGCATTAGCCGTGGAAGAGAATCCGATTTAATTTCATTGTAATTCTCCTTAATGCAATTTGCTCCGTGCCTCAGTGAGGTAGAAGACGCGAGGAATGGTATTATGCCGTTTGATCGAATAACGCCTTGTAAAACAACCTGAAGATGCGTTTCATGTAAGATCCAAGCTTTTGGAACTCAATTTCCGAAGTTCAACTGTATGATTTGGTTTAGGAGGCTCTAAAAGCCTCAAAAAAAACCTGGTATAATCGTGCTAGGTTATTTGCAAGCCATTATTTCGCACGCGCATTTGTTGTGGATTCTAGTTTGTTAAGAGCCGTGATGCAGATATTGCTTATGTGTGATAGAGATGGTGATGATACTTAAGGAGGTTCATTATCATGCAGCAGAAAATTGCAGTCGTTTCTCCATTTAGCATAAAATAGGTTACACTTTATTTTAAGGGATCTTTGTCACAGTGTAAATATGCATTCAAGTACTGAGTAATATTAATTAACTGCATATACTTATTAACAATATACAAATATGGTATTTTCTGTTAATCATGAGGCAACGCTTCTCTGCCAAATGTAGAATTTTCAAATTGTTTCTGCATTTTTACGGTTACGCGCTCCTGAATAAATCTAGACAGTGCCGATCACAAATGGAAAGAGCGATTTCGTATGCATATGAAAAAATAAATTGATCATCAACACTAACCCCATATAAATGAAAACTGCCTAATGGTACAGAGTGAAATGTCAATCCGGAAAGTGATAAAGGCCTGCACAGGCTTTGGGAGCAGTGATAGAAGCCACCTGCTGCATCTTTGCTTTGATAACATTACTGAATATGATCCAGATTTGATAAAAAAAAGCTTTTTGCTCAAAATGTTGCTTGTTCTAATTAAATCCTACCTACATTCAACAAGTGTTGAAAAAAAAAAAAAAACAATGCTTGATGCTAGATTAAAATTGACTTATTTTTACTAATTTTTTTGAAAAGCAGAGGGTCTGAACTTCATTTTGATGTATTGCATGGTCAGATATTCATACAACAAAATATTCAGAGGTTTCAGTGAAAATCAGCAAAAACCCTGGTGGTTAGCATTAGAACTTAAGCTTATTTACATAGTTTTTATTATATTTATATTTATTTATTTATTATGTTATTATATAGGGTTTGGCTTAGGGTTATTTAAATTGATTACTGCGTATATTGTTAATATAATATTAAATACATGTAATATGTGAAAAAAGAGTAATAATAATAATAATAATAATAATTGTACCTATCTACTGTGAAACCATAACATAATAATAAGAAACATTATAATAACTCATTATGTGTGAGAAATTCTCAAACTGAATATGTATTTTGCGCAAGATTTGAGTTTCAAAAGTTCAACTGTAACAAGTTCAGGAGTTTCTTACTGCTATGAGAAACCGAATGAGTGTAAAATCATACTACTTTAATTACAAGCCATTTCATAAACAAATCTGTTGATGCTTGTAGTTTGTTGAGCGGCTTGAAGCAAATATTGCTTACGAGTGATTGCCGCTGCTCACGACATTTAAGGAGATTCATTATCAAACAGAAGAAAATGGCAGACGTTTCTCCGCGTGTGGCTCAGGTCTCCAACAGATCGAAGCTGAGACAAAAACAGAAAAGGATGTTCTGCTCGGATGGACTCCTCTACATCTGCCCTCTGGGCTTGCGGTTTCTCATTAAATGCAGACAAAGACTCCATGTTTTTCGCCTCCTGATGGGTCCGGAACTGAAAGCGCGGGGACCGTGGACGCGCTCGGCCCATCTGCGGCTCCGACTCGCGGGCCTAGCCCCGAGAAAGAGGAAGAGCAGCGGAAGAAATCGAAAGGAGAGCGACAGCACAATCTCATTTTTCAACTGCGACTGTCACTGATGATGCACGATGTCTATAAACACACGTACACATATACGTGCGCGAGCAAATAGCGACCGTAGCCGCGTTTCGATTCTGGCTTGAAATCTAATCAGCCACATGGGAGCAGGTCGCACGTTTGGAAGTGGTGCGATGGGGGTGTCTTTCACACTTCTGGCGAGAAGAACAGCAAGAAGGCTGTTTTATTAACCATCTTTCGCCATTACCACACCACCTCGCTTTCCGTCAGTCTTTCGCCTCGTTTTGCGGTCACGTACGGCTGAGGAACTTCATCCTGAATTGTTTCCATCGCGCCTATTCAGAGTTTGAAGGGCTCAGACCTGTCACGAGGCAGCCGGGTGCTTGTATTCACCGCATTCGAATGCAACGGAGATTTGCGAAGCTAAAGATTATTGAGCCGCGGTGTCTTTTCGTAAGAAAATATCCCCTATAATGCTCGCCGTTATTGCCTCTTACGGACAGGGAGCAGGAACCGTAATCTGGCTATTTTTATCGCGCACGACCATGGAACTATTGTCAGCCCCAGACTTTGTTCTTTGCAGGGATGAGCACCGCCTCGGGCAGTAATCACTCTGACAGCCCTCTAGTCTCGGAGAACCTTTGGATTTGTGATTTTCCCGCTCCGTGGTCTTTGGATACATCAGGATTTGTAATATTTCGGGTTCAGTCCTTTAGCGGCTCAGGCTTTCAAATTTCATGACAGACAACTTTGGACTGTGTAGTGTGATCTGTAAAAATGCGGTGGAAATGTGGTATTGGTTTGACAAGCGTAACCCGTTCTCTCGACACACTTTGCTCGGAGTGCACAGTTGATGGATATGTTTACTTCTGCGGTGAACAAATTAGCTTTAATTAAAGCAAATTGCACTCTCGCTTCTAAGCGAAGAAATATAGGTCGTATGCGCTGTAATTGGTTGAATGCTTAAAGAAAATATCCAAACCACAATTCGATCATTATTTTTCTTATTGCTGCTGGAAACTATCTAACAAGAAAAGCAGTCGTTTTTTTAAAGTTTTGGAGTATATAAATGTAAAACAGATTAAAAGTTGTGATATGCGGTTTATTAGCTGAGAAACATATCGAAGCGCCCCACAGTTTGTAATACAAACAAACACAGACTTTTTTTGTTTTTTTCGAGTCGAAATTGTTTTCTGTGGTAATCGGCGGGATGGCACAGCACAGATGCTGTCTGCAGAGCTTAGCTTGTATTTAACCCAGAACCAAGAGCGCAAAAATGGGGAGCATATGCACTGAAGGGGATGCCTGATGGCGATCTATTGCTAAAATGCTGCCATGCACTCATATAATAAAAAAAACTAACTGTCATGACCAGTAGCTTTTAACCAAATACTGTTATATATATATATATATATATATATATATATATATATATATATATATATATATATATATATATAGCAGCATTTTCAAATGCATAATATCACTGGCCCAAAAAAATACAATGTAGCATTTGATGCATCTTTATGTGACTTAAATAGAACAGTACTTTCACAGTACTGAAGAATGCTTACAAACAGAGATTACTACATAAGCAAAAGGCAGCAATTATGCTTATTCACACACACACACACACACACACACATGCAAAGGTTTTCTTGGTCCATTGGCCTGCTTTGCTGATCTAAATTCTCATTTGGGTCTGAGAGAAGCCCATCATTTGGTCATTGAGGCCAAAAAGCCGGCACTGGCTCAACAAGAAACAGACGAGAAAGAGCCAAGTCTAATTAAAAATTGGAGCGCAGATGTTTTGCCTCTTCACTTTCCTCTCAGACGCCTCTCCTCAGCATCTGAGGCTTTCATGCCAATGAGGCGCAGTTTCAGAAGTTCATTAAAGTGATATTACTAGATTTAAACTCTAGACGTGCACTACAGGGCAAGACGCTGGAATATCACCATGCGGAACGTAACAGTGTCAATGTCTGAACAGTGATCCATGCAAATACTTTTCCAACGCGAAGATCATCGCATAATACCGCAAAGTGACAGCTCATTTGCATAATGGAACAAGACGACAGTGATTTGTACAGTCGACTTGTTTAAAACTTTCTAAACTACAACTATTCGTGAAATTACTAATCCAAACACGGGGGAACAACGAGGCTAAAAGCCGGCCGGGATAAAAGGTCCCTTTTGCTTTTATTTCCTCCCAAAATACATAATAGCATCACAGCGCTTTCGGGAAAAACACCTGCTTGTCACCATCTACTGCAATTTTCCTGATGCATGACGTCAGTGACAAAAGGTTGATTTTGAAATTAGGACTTTTATTTTGAGAACAAACCTGTTTTTGTTTTTCAGCTGCATTCCAGCTGATTAAATCAATAGTTTTTCAGTAAGTGTAGGATAAGTGAAGGGATAATGTTTTAAATCCTCCTTGTTGTAGGAGCTACACAAAAAATAAAAACAGAATTCACAAATCCTCATAACCCCCATCTTATCTGTTTAGTTACCATGGAGATGTCAGTTCAAAAACGCACAACTTGTCAGATCTTAAGACGGGATGTTTCTGTGATGCGACCCCAGAGAACGAAGGTTTAGGGCGCCAGATATTTCACAGATGTTTGTTTTCTTTCTGTTTTTTAAAAAAATATAGATTCTCTGACATTTTTCCCCCCATTTTTAATGTAATGCCCAAATTACCCGCCTGCAATTAAAATTTTAAACAAAAACTTTCAAATTAGTACATTCTTAAATGTATTCTTAAACATTTGCATAAATGTCTCCATTATGCTGAATGGCAATCATTGCTGAATCAATCAATATTTATTTACTTACGCTTTGTCTGCCACCAGAATTCAACTAAAATCAAGATGACATTGAACAAAAGTGTAGCACAAAATTGCAACCATTTTTATTCAGGTGCTCAAATGTAATTAGACAAATAAATACAATCAAACATAAAATGTTTAGTTCTGATATTTAGTTTATGCCGGCAATAACTGCCTCCAGTCTGGAACTCATGGACATCACCAGAGACTGGGTTTCCTTCTTTGTGATGCTTTGCCAGGCCTTTCCTGCAGCTGACTTCAGTTCTTTCTGCCTTTAGTTTTGTCTTCAGCGAGTGAAATGCATGCTCAGTCGGGTTAAAACCAGAAGAATGACGTGGTCATTGCACAATATTCCACTTTTTACCTTCAAACACTCCTGGGATGTTTTTGCTGTGATTTGGGTCTTTGCCTACTTGTACCATGAAGTTCCGTCCAATCAACTTTGCTGCATTTGATTGGATAACGAGCTGCTCCAAGACTTCTCCATACGTTTTTCTTGCCTTCATTCTGTTACAGGTTGATCTTAATTTCAGCCGTCCAACCAAAGAATACTTTTGCAGAAGTGGATGCTTTTTTTTTTTAGATGTATTTTGGCAGAATCAAATCTGGTCTTGTTTGCCCCTTGTGGTGAACCCTCTGCATTTGCTGTTGTGAAGTCTTTTCTTGATTGTAGACTTTGACAGTGACTCGTCTACCTCCTGGAGAGCGTTCTTCACTTGGCTGGATGTTGTGAAAGGGATTTTCTTTACCATTAAGAGGATTCTCAGATCACTCTTCTGTTGTCCTCTGTGGATGTCAATGCCTTTTTACATTGCTGAGCTCACCAGTGCATTCCTTTTTTGTTGATTTGGCCCCTGCTATATCTCTCTGGTGGATTTGTTTTGTTTTTGCCTAACAATAGTTATTTCACTTGCATGGAGAGCTCCGTCGCCCGCTTAATGTTGGTTCACAGTAACAGCTTCCAAATGCAAAGACACGCTTAGAATCAACTTCAGACCTTTTACCTGCTTAAATAATGTAGAAATGTATTCATTCCAAATGTTACATTAAAATATACAATTTGCTTGCGTGTTATACTTTTATATGTATATAAAATCTTTTAAAATTTTGATTTGGACTACAACATGGAATATTCTTGTCTTTGACCCATATACACATAATGGCGTAAAGATATTCAAAATATAAACGTTTAGGGCACAGATATCTTGAATCTTGAAATACACACATTTAGTATAAATGTTGACAATATTTGCTTGCATATATTTATATTCATATAATTTATATAAACATAGCACATGCATTTGTGTGTATTTAAATGCACGTAATAAATTCGCACAGCACACGCACATATTATGCGCACAAAAAAACGTTTAATCTTTTGACAGCACTACAATACAGATAGATACATGGGGCTTATCATTCAACAATTTGCAGTACAACCGTATGTCCTGGCTTTTAAAGCTAAAAACTTGCTGTGCGCTGATTAAGAAACAAGACGGCCATAGCACCATAGCATCAGTATGATTGGGGTCCGATCAAAAACGCTGATTCATGTTCAGAGTGAGATCTCATCACTCCGCTGCCGTTTCGGATGCGAGCTCAGCAGTGTTGCTTTCACTCCGAGTAACCCATGCCATCTGCCACGCTCAGCGCTCCCCGCTGAGAGACCATTAATTACCAGATTCACTCTGTGGGACAGTGGGAACCGAAACACTCACTTAAAGCACTTAAGTGCATGCCAGAAAATCACAAGTTATTTAATCTATCACTTAATTAATTCATTTATTAATTACAGACTTTTAAAACGTACCAGATTTTACATCCTGGGAGCCGGGCTTACTAGAGTATCCGGGATAAAAACGCCGAATTGTTTTAAACGTGCTTCCCTGGTACAATTAGACAGATGTGTGCACACAAGTTGTAATGATGTTCTGCTGCATGGCACTTATGGGCTACATTCACCTGTTATGCAGTTATGATGCAACGCCAGCAAAGCCACAGCCCCATCTCTCTCTTTCTCTCTCTCAATCGCTCTCTCTGTTATTAGACTCCCAGTGCTTGATTATCCGGTGAAAAAAGCTACAGACTAATCCAGCTCAGATGCCCTTACTCTTTGGTTTAATATCTTAATTGGAGAGAGAGGGAGTGGGAGAGAATAAAACTACCCTACCACTTTCATTCTCTCTATTTTTCTTCCAGAGATGAGGCTGGAGTGCTGATGTCAGGACAGTGCTGTTTCCGTGGTAATGAGCTGTCAGCGATATGAAGCTGGGCACTCGATTTCTCACATCACCCATCCCCCTTTCCAAATCAGGGCCAGAGACCAGAGAGCCAGAGAAGCGCTTCCCTCCTCGCGTTTTCTGGGAAGAGCGCCCTGGGGACGACAGTGTCAGAGACGCAGAATAAAAGCCGGAGCAAAAACGGTCAGCCCGGTTGCAGACTGAGCCAGTGCTGTAATTAGGCCTTTAGATGTCGTCTCTTGAATTGGGAAGGGGGGAGTGAATGGGGGGTCTGAAACAGGGTCTGTCAACTTTTTTGGACCCAGGGACCCCCTCCCACCCTCTAGACTCTCGAGAGGACCCAGTCATATAAAAATACCCTGAAACACTGGATAACTTTTATTAATAGCTTTAAAGAATATTTTCACTGAAGTGTTGACGGTTTTGGATTCACCGTGCCACATGACAAATAAATACATAAAAAGATCTAAAGATATGATAGAATGGTCACAGACATTTGTTAATATGTAACAATAAATTACAGTCAGACAGACAGAATCATGTTTAAACAAGAATAGAATAGACTAGAATATAAATAGCTGCCTTTATAGCGATCATTATTAATAATATTATTAAAATACATATTGTTTTAAAAGTAATAGAATGAACTAGCCAGGTTTAAAAAGAATATTTTCATTTATCCTTTTCTTAAAAATATATATATTTTCTTATTTTAATTTTGTGTTATGAATTAGCTATGGAGTAGCTAAATCTCTAAAATATATATGTATGTTTATATACATATATGTTGTGGGAGAAGGAGCACTCGACGATGAAATTATCCAAACTTTTAATCTAAAACAAAGTAACAAATAAACATAAATGCAGGCAGGAAGACCAACAGAAACCACACGCATCAAAAGATGAAGACCGGGCAAACCTGACTTTTAAACACTAGGTAATTGACACAAATTAACAAGACACACCTGAACATGATGAGACAATTAACAAAGTGGGTCACACAGAGCACATGGAAGGTGAAAACAACAACAAACAAGTCTGAATACGTGATAATATATATATATATATATATATATATATATATATATATATATATATATATATATATATATATATAAATAGCATCTGTTTTGGTTTTTTTTAGAAGAAAAGAAAGTGCTAAAAAACACATTTGAGAGTCTAAAATTGTTACAACTTGTGTGATTATAGTGTAGATAAATAAATGTAACAATTATAAACAGTTGGGCATTATAGGCATTATGTTATGTATGCCAGACAGACAGAAATAACGGTCCCACTTTATATTAGGTGGCCTTAGCTACTATATGCATTTATCCATCTATCTACCTCCCTGTAGTACCCTCACACACCTCCAGGGTCCCACAGACCCCCGGATGACAACTGCACATCTAAAGGATTGATTTAATTCAGCAGGCGCTAATAAGACAAACAAACAGCCGAGCTCAGGGCTGTTCCAGGCCACGGTTGTAAGCCACACTGATGCCGCGATGCCTCATCACAAGAAGATGTGTCATAAAGAAGGTTTACGCAGAGCTTGTCGCAGCCTCGCTGGCAGTTAAACACGCACTATGCCTCGGAGAACACCACTGTACACCAGACTATTTTCCATTTACTGAGATGCTGTCCTCCAGCCGATAGTGTTGGAGACAGCGTGCGCAGAGATCACTACAGGCTGTCAGAGCTGCTGATCTCCGGAGTGGCTGATCTCTGGGGCAGGCGCTCAAAAAAAAAAAAAAAAAAAAAAGAGGAATTTCAGGCTGCTGGAGTTGGTTTAGCTGAACATTACTTTACAATTTGAAAATGACAACACAATCATTTTCGCCTATTCACTGAGGATTATCTCAATGCACAATGGAGGAAACGTAATTAGCTCATTATTCACATAGTAAGCCAAAACATGTCACAATGGCGCATTAGCAGTTGCTATTGTCAGGATAGCTGAGAGCACGGGCTCTCGTCGCTCTCTCTTTGGAATAGAAAAGATGAATACAGTAGAGGAAATTTGGCAATTTTGCTTATTTACATTCGCCGACATAGACTTGTCATCTGTGCTGAGTGTACGTTTGCTGCTGTTATTCACAGTTCTCCTTCCAGCACATACAAGGCATGTGTACCGTACCGTTCTGAATTTGCGGCTCTGTCCGTGGTGCTGAAACATCTACCAGCTAAAGTTCACGTACGACCAAATAATCCATTAGTAATGGCTCAATTAAAGTGAAAAAGGCTTCAAATAAACACCTCAGTCAGTCCGTTTGAGCTTTCAATTGGATTAAAAAGGCGTGCGCTTGAAAAAAAATCATCTTGCGAAAAGTTATTTTAACAGATGTAAAAAAGCGCTTTTTTAAAAGTCCATTTTATTATTTACTGTGAACTGAAAAGGACCCTGTAAACAAGTTTCTTAAAAAAGTAGCATTTTTAGCCTTTTATTAGACACTCCAGTATTTGCTCAAAAGTCCAATTGTTTTCCCAACTTTTCAAACTAAATCATCGGAACAATTCTATGTTGTTGTACGAATGCATTGCAGCTTGAAAATAACTATTAAAACTGATCACTGTTTTACATTAAATTACGCTGCTGCTGTTAATATTTGTTGGTAATTGTTATGTTTAAGATTTGCGTGTTGGGGTATATATGCCTTACATTGCGATGCTGGGTGTAATATATTTGACAATTTCACTATTAATATGTTTACCTCTAGATTTGTGTCCATATAATATACATGGCTTTGAAAATCATTGAGTGGGATGGGCGCTGCTGAGTAACTAAAACTTTTTTGCCACGATTTTTGTGCTACGTTTTAGTGCTATGCTACTCTCGCTGTCATTTATAGAAGTTGACAGCACACGTCCCCATTCATTTTAAATGTATGGGGGAAAAGCAGCATGAACATTGTCTAACATCTGCTTCTGTTTTCCATGGAAGGAAAAAAAGTCACATGGATTTTTAACGACATGAGGGTGAGAGAATGATGACAGCATTTGCCTGAGGATGTCCTCAAATGTACGGTACAGTGCTGATCTATCACTGCTCTTGGTCCTGAACTCCTCAGCCCACTCTATGAAAGCTGTTTGGTGTCTCCACTAAAATTAAGTTCCCTGAGGAACTTTAGTTATTTGAATACGAACAAAAAGGAGAGAGAAAGAGAGATAATTTTATGGAGGATTACAGTGTGTTGGTTTAATTAAAACATGGTAGTTTTAAAAATGTATTAACTCTAATTTTTTATTTCCTCTGCCTTCCCCCAACCTTTTTTTTGACACTGTGTTAATCCCACACAGCTCCAATTAAAGACAATATATATATATACTGATTTGTAGTTTGTGTGAATCCACGCTGTTTCTCTCTTATAAATGTTGTGTCATTTCAGTAATTAGCCTCTGGATAATATAAATGTTGGAGTTTGGGCTCGTGTTTGGACTGCCAGCCAAGAGCAGTGGAAGGAACTAATTACCAGCCACACGCCTGTGGAGTCAAAACCTCCACCCACCCACACACACACACACACACACACACACACACACTTAATTAAACTGATGCACACATACGTACATGTGCACATAAGGAAATTGCAAATCTTTCATGTTGTTCTATATACACAACCACTCCTCATCTCTCTTCAGCGCATTCAGAAATACCCATTTCCACGCAAATACATATGCACACAAAACAAACCTACACATTCATCAGAAGCCTTCAGTCTTTTATTCTAAAATTGTCATTTAGGCATTATTGAATGCGCTGAGGTTTGATGGATAAGAACGTGTAAAATCAATTTCGAGAGGGTGGAAATCAAGCGGGAATATAGCAAATTGGATTTACGAAAGAACAGCTAGACCCATCTCTCAAAAATTGTTGTAGCACGGTCTTTCTACTTCAAAATTTCACGTTTTAATGAATGTATCTTTATAAGTATTTATGAAAATTATTAGGCTACTCGCAATTAGTGAAACAAGTGAATACTGTTCCTACACCAGTTTTTTAGTGTACGTCACAGCATGCCAAAATCCAAATGCCAGCAAAGATGATGCACTCAATACCAGAATAAAAGTAAGCGATCCACAGCTGTGTTTTATTGTTTAGTGATAGCTGTTCACGAGTCCCTTGTTTGTCCTGAACAGTTGAACCGCCTGCTGTTTAAAAAAGTTCCACAAAATCTTTGGTTTTCCTTTTTTTTGTTGTTGTATTTTTCAGAAATGACTGTATGATTTTTCACACCGAGGGGCTTGTATGCAATTGTTACAGAAGGTTAAGATGTTAACTGATGCTCCAAAAGGAAAAAAAAAACGTGTATGAAGAGCCGGGGGGGTGAAAACTTTTGAAAAAAATGAAGACGTGTACATTTTTCTTATTTTGCCGAAATTTTTTTGTCAAATACTGCCCTTCAGAAGCTACAGAAGATAATTTCACGGAAGACAATATAAGTTAAATTCACCCTAATCTTCATATTCAAAAAAAGTTTTCACTCCCCTGGCTCTCAATGCATCATATTTCCTCTCTTTGTGGAGCATTAATGAGCGTTTGAACCTTCTATAATAGTTGCATACGAGTCCCTCAGTTGTCCTCAGTGTGAAAAGATGGCTCTCAAAATCATACAGTCGTTGTCACACATTTCGGGCTCTTCTAAGATTATGCCATTCTGCCACGTTAAGTGAACGTCAACAGACTTTCTCTGTTGAACGGTTTGCAGGGACTCTGTCATTCTGAGCAAAGCTAAATGTGCTGCAAACCTTCGTGATTTTCCTCTACGCTCCTTATGACATCATCCCGCCATCATCTATCCCTGGTCTCACGGTAAGCTCTCATGTCTGCGTGCTCTGATTCAATCCATATTCCATACACACCTTTTCTTTCGATGCCTCCACTAAATAATACAAACTCCCACTTCCTCATACTCACAGTACAAGTGACACAGGCAAAGCCTCAGGCGAGCCCGGCACAGAGGAAATGAGCTCGGTCCTTTGAAGGCGATGGCCCCTTAAAGCTCAGAACAAGAGAGGACTAGCTCAATAATTACCAGAGCACAAAGCAAAGGGTTTTCATGTTTAGAGCTATAGCACTGCATGTGGCGTTCAGACTATTTAATTAGACAGACAGATTTGTAGCATTGCAGCCCACCCCCCCCACCACCCAATGCGCCTGTTCTGCTCCAGCTCAAACGAGCGCACATACACATGCTTGTCTTAGTCGCTCTTATAAATTCACACACAGCTACCCGGCAGAAATGCTCTCGCTAACACAAACTCAGCATAGTCAGATACACACATACACCGGCCTATTACGGTCTAAGACACAAACACCTTTTAACAAGCATGCACTCACAGATCCACCCACCCACACGGGGCTGGCTGTCAGACACCTGCACACACACACACACACACACACACACACACACCACAGTAAGTTCAGTGTGCTAGCGCTCCATTAGAGATGTTGGATGCCAGAAGTGCAGGTCAACGATATGGCAGTTAAAACAAATTCACACAGTGGAAAAACAGCGTTTCTTAATAACCAGAGGTTTTTAAAAAGGTGCAATACGGCTTTTATTGACATTTAGACACTCTGGAACTCTTTTAAAAACCCTGTTTTTTCATCTCGCTAATGCAGATCTTTTCTTTGAACTAGCGATGGTCAACTCTGTAATTGAAAAATGTTCCCACGCCGTCATATTTACTAAGCCTCACAGAGGCACACAACCGGAGTAAACATATTCAGGCAAGAATTTCGATTAATTATTACGCAACAAGCGCATATGTCAACATCGACCACTGCGTTTAAGAATTCCTTATTACTGTTACGTGCATACACAGCGCCGTGGATGTGTTCTGTCTGGTCAGTCAAAGCGTTCAGAGGTCAGATGTTACACAAAAACAACAGTGCAGTAGCCACCTTATATTGCAATTTCCTGTGAATGCACAAGAGTTCTGATTAATAATGGTGGGGTGGTCACATTATTTGTTATCTGGTGAGTTTTCAGACAAAATCCATAGTAATTTATATGAATTGTCACGCTACCCTACAAACAATTCTCGGCTCTCAGAAGATTCTGGGAACGTTAGTTTTTGATTAGCCAAGAACGTTTTTTTTCAAACCAGAAACATTAACATTATTATAAGGTCCCTTAACGTTATTCTAACGTTCCCATAACATGATAATCACTCGGCACACATGATACAGAATAATAGCGTAGAAACTATCCATATGGACGTTTAATTAGTAAAAAGCATATCTTCTTTTTATCTATTGTTTAATAAATAATAATAAATAATCTGTGTACATGAACTAATATCACATGTAAGATTAATAAGATTGAATCTGTCCATTACAGAGTAACTTAACTAGATTTTACTTAGATTTTACAAGATTTTTCTTCAGCACCAAATAAAATGATTTCAACACAACGTATGGTTTATAAAATATGATATCTATTCGCAGTGCGTTCAAGTCTTAACACTGAAATGTAGTTTGTGCGGGACGGTATTCTTTTGACCAGAAAACAAAAAAGCTGGCTTTACATCATGTTCTCTTTAGTTAGGCATGTCAAACCCCTCCAAAATCATATTTACTCTCATAACTGTATTCATTTTAAGTAATAATTCAATAAACAGATCGATAAACGAGCGACTCAGTCAGCCAGTAAAACAAAATCTTTGTGATAGTGCATGTGCATGCAGATCGGAGGTGCACAGTAGCCTAAATTAACATTAAACAAACCCACAAAGTTAGGATTTCTGTTATCACCTGGCTTAATATAATAATTTACGTGTTTTGAATACTCTATTTTAATAAATGCTGCATTAAACGAATTTCAGGGGTCTGCGCAGGTCGTTACACATTACACGATCACGTAAAATTAGAACACTTTCGCATTAGAGAAACTAGGCATCCAATCAGAGTTCTGACTTTCCCTGACGGCCTCGAAGCCGATTCAACAAGTGGAACACGTGGTGTGTCCCGGCCTTTAAAGTGACTTCTTTGTGACCAGCGCTTGACATGTCGCTATACTATTGACAAAAGACAATGCACCCTTTTTGACCAAAGTAGTTTTAACTCCTGACCTGTATAAAAATCACTAGAAAACCACTTTGCCCTAATTTGCCCTTTATCTGCCCTGACAGTGAATATCGAGTAAATGAACTTTTAAAGACAATATCGAAGGTTCTAAACAAACCCACAGAGTAAATTGAACACTCTCTGTATCCCACCAACACACAGTGATGCTCGTCTCTACAATGACTCAGCATTTTATGAATTGGTTGATTTATGAGTGATTCAATAATTTACTCATTAAAGAGAGTAAATAGTTACATTTTCGAATGAATCGCTGTTTTGAACGAGTTGTTTGAGTGAACGATGAGTAATTCACTCATTGTTGCAGTTTTGTTATTTAGGCAAATCAGTTGACTAAATTCAACTCACTCATAGATATTGCTTTTATACCTGATTTGAACAATTTATTTACTCAGTCATAAACCTCCTCCAGCTTATGCACAGTCTCACGTCCAACTCGTCACGTATTTCCGCTTGGTCAGGACCCTTTGGTGTCACTTTTTGATGCACAGGGTACCCCTTTAGTTGCTTTAAATAAGAATCCCTTTACGTCAATATGCCGATGCGAGTTACTGGGAACTTTATCATCATGATAAAATGATATGTTGAGTAATGATATTGCCATTATTGCATGTTGGGGTGTGATTTTTCAATGTAAACAGTTTTATTGACAAAACCTCATTTACACATTTATGAGCACGTAACCCAACCACTTCCTCTAAACCTATAATGTGTCAAAAAACACAATATATAACAGGCAGATACAACTACCGTCATTATTATTCAGAAATGATAAATATTCCAAAAAGATGGATTTGTGAGAGAAATAGACGTGATCTCTGTCCGCAGTAAAATCCTCTGCAGTCTCTATGTGCACATTCAAAAAATGCCGCTAGATAAAGCCTTACATCATCCTTGTTTGTAAAATGCTACTGGCTCTTGTATGTCTCGTGATCGATTGCTTCATTCTATGGGACGGGAGTATCTTTTTAAATGAGATGTGAGCGCGTTAATGGAGCGGGATCATTTTCAGCCTTGAGCTTTACTCATTGCATGGCTTCAGAAATACTCGGATTGCTTTTAGGGCAGTTTTGTACTGATACATACTGCTTATGGTCAGTTTTTGTAATAAATACCCTTGACTGAACTTATATGCGTTTTATATTGTTCAGAAGTGGGTAGGTAGGGGTTGGGTTATAGATATAAAATATATGCATTGCATATATAGTTTAAAATTTGTTTATAAATGCATCCAGATCATTAAAATAAAACTAAGAATTGAAAACCTTCACACTGAAAAATGCCTTGAGCGTCAAAAAGCCACGCCAAATGTTCCTGACCACGCTTCAATATGTATAACGAGCTGACTGAATATTATTATTTACTATGCATTTGCAGTTTGCCAACATCTAACATTCACCACAAATGTTTAATTCGATTTGTAAAAATTTTGAATTAAAATCTGTAATTGGGTTTTAAATTAGAATACATTTAGAATTAGAATTTGGAATAGGACGTGGCATGTTTTACAGTGTCCTGGAGTGCCACACTGATTATATCGAAAAAGGACAATTTAGAGGTCCCTTCGCCCTCTAAACAGGGCCATTCATTTTGATGGACAGCTTCCATCTTTTATTTGAACTTGTATGGTCATGCCATACCAACAAGCCTCTTGTTTGTTCCGCCCCGCATTAGATTGGCATTGTTAACCGACATGCACACAATCATCTCAGCTCTCATCTTGCCAACCACCAGCTTGCAATGCAGAGATCATGAATATTGACAGGAGATACAGGACTGGGGTCCGGCTGCTCATTTCACCACGTCAGGCCACATTGCAAATCTAATTCATTTTCCTCCCTGGACCACCATCTCACAAAACTGCCAAGTGTGATGGATTGAGTCAGAAATTCATTTTTCCTCATGTTCCAGAAATCTTGCAACATTACAAATTGAGGAGTATCCTGCGGTGGTTTGTAGAGCACTGATTTGTTTCTGTCCAGCATTTGGGTCACATCATTTTGCGGTGTCATTGGTTTACACTTGCCTCCCTCGACCCCTAGCAACATTGTGAATGGACAATTCATAAAGGAAAAAAAAAATTTCCATCTTCAACTTTGGGAAGTTAGAGGTCAACGCAGGTGTTTGTTGCCACCAGTAGAGGGTCGACAAGAGCCAACAAGGTTTATGATACCTGGAGAAAACCATACAAAAATGTAAATACTGTATTATAATAAAAAAAATTCAGTTATATGTAAATTTACAGTAATTAAATGATACGCTGAACTAAGAAATGAAACATAAAAATATAGCAGATAAAAAAAAAAAAATCTACTATAATTGAATGAAATATTCAAATGTTAGGGGGGGAAAATCTGTATAATCCCAACCTCTTAATTATTTATTTGAAGTACACTTTGAAATTTTCAGTTAATATTTCTATAATTTAACAAAACACATTCAGTTCCCTGTGATTTTTGTCATAGAATATAGACATAATTCAGATAATTCAGACTTATTTTTGCATTTAATGAAATTAATTAATAAATAAAACAGAATTGTAAGTTGTAAATTCAGAATAAGAAAAAAAATGGTGAGATATAGCTTAGAATTTCTTGCTTGATTTTGTAACTTTTAACTTTTTTCTATGGTTTTCCATAGTTTGTCGGTTAATGATCACATAGCATGCGGTTAAACAGTTAAACAATTTCACATTTTAATTATTTAATTATTTTATCAGGAGTTCCTCCAATGGAATGCAAAAATGTTCTACATGACTTCCAAAATTCCTAATCAAACAAAGTAATTGCAAGTGTGAATATAGATATTCTTTAGACAGTGAAAGTAGATACTCTATAGCTATGCTAATTACAGAAAGTGCAAAAGGCTATAGATTCTGTTTACACTGTGTTAAAATAGCAGGATTTTCTATTGTTTATACTACTTATTGCAAATTACAGTATTTGCACCTCTGTATTGTAGTGCATGATAAAACAGCATGCAATAATAACCCATTGATTGTAAATTATAATGTTAAATCAAATTATTAAATGGATACTGCCAAGTGTGATGGGCCTAACATTCACCACAAATTTTTGGGACAATAAAGTCTCCTCTACACCTAGATCATTTTTTTAATATTATCTCCACATTAAATGCCTTTCTAATGTGATATGACATTTGAAAAGTTAGGAAACAATTGGCAAAAGGTGGATTCGAACTCTGGTTGATCCAGTCAAAAAGACTGCAGTATGCTTTTTTTTTTTATATCTCCGGCCGATGTTTCATGGATGTCTTTTGTACTCTTGCCAAGCCCAATCACACACTGGAGTGTAAATCGCCTCGGCCAACAAAGTATGCAAATAACACTCCGATATCAGATATCCGATAGCCGATATCCTTTTTTCAAGCTAACGAAAACAGCTTTTCTTAACCAGCTAATATTAAGAATACGATATGTGATATGATTTTAAAAAAGACGTGAATTAACATAATTCCATGATCCCGATTTTCCATTACTTCCACCATCACATGCACCAAAGACAATCCCTTTGGGCTCCAAATGAAACAAGATCTTGCCTGATAGCAACATCTCCCTACGGAGGTGCTAACGTGACCGCTCTGACAAGTCAGGCTTTGACCTCTTGGGTCGAATGGTCAAAAGAGTTGCAAGCAGGTGGTGAAGAACGACATGTAAGCGCTCTGCTTTGGAAGGGTGTGTCCTCCTGCAATGCCTCGTAAAGGTTTCGCACTAAGTTAGCTAATATCCCCATTCCCAGCTGCTGTTGTGCTTTTGCTGACCAAACACATCTGAGCCCGGAGAGAGCTCGAGGCAATCAGCAGGCGGGTCGACAGCCTTGATCGATTATTGGTCTTGCCGTTGGCCGGGTGATTATATATCATTTGTATGTATTGTGTTTACTTTCTTAAGTGTAGCCTTCGCTAATCAAAGGCGTTCTGCTGAGACAAAATGCAGATGCTGGTCAGGAGCCATTCGCTCTTGTTCCCATGAGTCACTGCTTCTCTGACTAGATCGGGCATGATGCCTGAACATTAGACTGATAAAACCCTGACAGCCCAGGCCCTGGTTTGAGTGTCAGAACTGCGGCAGAGGCAATTTCATTAACTTTCCTTCTATCAGTTATTAGCAATATCAAAAGAGTGTGAAGTGTGTTTGTGTGCCGAGAAGATGGTTATCGATTGCGAGAAGATATCTTCTGAACTCTGTGCGGCTGCTGACGCCAAGAGATTGCTTTAGATAGTTCGAGTGCATATGGAGGACAGTTATGTTGCAGATAACTTGATACGTTGTGAATTGTGTCATCGAAGATGAATGTATAGCATCATGATGTCTTAAAGCGTTTTCCATTGAACAGACAATAAATCTGCCATTTTTCTCACAGAGGCAATACATATGGCCAAGGAATTGTTATGTTTGCAGTCAATGACAGTTACGCACACTTAATCCGATTCATTGCCAATGAAAAAAATTTATTGATTTTATGTACTAGCATAGCCCCATTAGTAAAGCTTGAATGCATCTTCTTCGACACCAAACAATTTTTTTAATATATATATTTTTAAATAATAATTTAGGAATATTAATGAATGTTACTTTATTTATTTAGTTAGTTTTTTTTATGTATGTATTTATTTATTAACTTATTTCAGAAGTTCATTTTTAACATTTTTAACTGAAATAATAATAGAAATTACATTTGAATAATAATGAATTAATTTATCTAAACATTAAATCGTTCGTTATATTTTTGTCTTTTAGTAGTAGTGGTTTAGAGGACAGTTATCAGTATGAGCATGAATATACAGTACCGTGCTTTGAACCATATTACTGAATGGACAATAAATTTTTCTCAGAGAGCCAATACATACGGCCAGGAAACCATGACCATTGCAGTTACTGCCTGCTACGCGGTCTCTCGCGATTCATCGGCAATGAAAACCGATATCAATTCCAGTCAGCGAGGTTAATCCCTCAAATTGTTTTTCTTTTTTCATTAAACATAATGATACCTGCGCAAGGTAATGACCGCTATCCGGAAAGGTCTCCATATTGCTAGTGCTAATGTACTGTAAACTCTCTCTCTCCGGGCCCCGTCAGAGATTTATTCTGGCATGAGAGTGTGTGAGTGTGCCCTGTGTGCATGAGTACTCTTCATTAATGTGAGATAATGTAGTGTTGGGAGGGTCCAACGCTCCTCAGTCCGTCCGTGCGTGTTCTAAGTGGCCGAGTGTTGCCGTGTGGCTAAAGTGCGCTGCATTGCTAATGTATGCTAATCCAATAGACATGGAGCTTAAGTGTCATTTATCAACTCGTTTGACAAAGTCCCGCACATTTTCACACCGCTTTAGATGGCTTGTACAGAGTATTGTTCAAAAAGATAAAAATGGATGTGCTGCTAGCCCGTTTTAATACAACGCTGATTCATTTTAGGCGAGCTGAAAGTATTCATTACTCGTTCGCTCCCAACGGACCGTGCGAGGCGAGCGGTGTGTGATTAATGGTTGGTCTCGGTGCCCACACAAGAGCAAAAACCTGAAAACCAGATCCCGAGACAAAAATTAAAAACGCCTCGGCGCCTGAGAGAAATTAGAGGAGGCCAAATCTGAATGGGCACTTGAGTTTTCAGTCCTCAAGTCCTGCTCCACTGAAGTAGCACACCTGCTCACTGGGGCCTCGATGGTAGACAATGTTCTTGTTTGTGGTTATGAGGAAACGTGCCGTGGCATTAAACTGCTTTCTAATACACTGCCTTTCTTGATTTCCATTTGAGATGGACTGAAAAGCCCTTCTCTCACTCCTACTGAGTGGGCAAATGTGGCACACAATGCGGGGTCCATTCTTTCACGGAAATTAAATTGTGTGTTTGTAAATCTGAAGGATTTGCCCAAAGCATAATCGCTCAGAATGATAAACATGTGCTTTATGAGACGTTTTGAATTTGAGGTGAATCAATAGATGCTGTATAAGCCAGTGTTTTTTTTACAAACTAGCAGTAAGTCGATCCGTCATCCGTCTCTCTGTATGTCTTTCTGTCTACCTATTGTTGTCTATCATTCTATTCTATATCTTGACTTGAGAAGCACAAGTGTGTAACAAATTAAAACTTGTTTTTCATGCAAGAAAATGCTGAAACTTTCATCTGACAACACATGAAATTGAAAACACATGACAGCTCTACATGTCCTTAATGAAAAAAAATTTATTCACAGTTTCTTATAATTCATCTGACAGAAAATTATGATTGTATTTTTCTACAATTAAACAGTTTTAAATTGTTTTTAAAAGTCTGTTATAATACACATTTTAAAAGAAAGAAAAACATATGAAGGAGGGCAGCAGATACACACTTACACGTTGACAAGACTGAATGAAGAAACACTGAACAGAATACAACAATAAAGGGGAGATAATGATATTAAATTACGTAATTGAATGACACACACCTGAACATAACACAATCAACAGGAGACAGAAACTAGGTCACAAGAGCACATGGGAAATGAAAACAAACAAAAGTCCATAATTGTGACAGTCTTTGTGTGTGTGTGTGTGTGTGTGTGTTTACGTTACTGCTGTAAAATGACTAATTGTGGTTAATCGCATCCAAAACAAGTGTTTGTTTGTATAATACAGTATATATGTGTGTACTTAGTATATTTACTATGTATATATAAATACACACATATACATGTATATATTCAAGATATATATGTTATGTTTCTATAAAAAATTTATATAATATAAATTACATGGATATAAATACATAGATGTGTATAAAAATATATACAGTACACACACATATAGTATGTAAACAAAAAAATGAATGTATGTAACAAAAAATGCTTGGAATTACATATATACATATATATACTTGCTAACTATATATATATATATATATATATATATATATATTATAACACACATGAATTTGTTTTACAATTACTAAATTCTTTGCTATTTCTCATTTCTTTTATAAACAAATCTGACAGTCAATGTGTTTTCACAGTGAAAACACAAACCATACACACATGCGACTGCGCGTTCTATATCATATTGCCTTTGCAACCATAAACAGCTTGCAGGCAGGATAATGAACCCGGATGAATTATACCGATAATTGTATATAATAAATGTAAACCTTTATTGAACATTGGTGTCTTTTATCATAGTGCTATTGCCGGTGTTTTATAAATGCAATAAGCCTCTGGAGTCTGTGCATTGTAGTGAATTACAGCATGTGGGTTGGGGGGTGGGGGGGGGGTAAAATCACTGTAACAAAATCACTGTAACACACGGCCTCTCGTGGCTTATTGCTTTAATATAGTCGAATCTTGCCTGAATGTATGCTAATGTGCTTTTATTGTGTTACATTTGTTTATACAATGGATACAGCAATAAATATTTTAGGTCAAATTACCAAAAAAAAAAAAAAAAAAGCCTTAGAGAAAACCTTGAGAATTCCCCATGTGACAACTTGCCCCGGCCTCTCTTAGACAAGGTCTTGATTGTTTATGCACTGGTTTGCACTTTACATCGCAGGACTCGCTTTGCAAAATAATTACATGAATATGTGCAAGGTCATACTAATTACAAACATGCACCTAATGTGTAATTATGTGCTAGAGCTGCTTGTAATTACTATTGGCGCGTTGATATTATTACTATAATATGCTGAATTATATTAACGCGTACTACTGTATATGTAACAAGGACACTGTAATGTCCCTGAAATGCAATGTGCTGTTCACATTTATTATACGTCAGAATGGAAAAATGATCTCCCTCTGTGCTGTTTAGCAAATCTAAAGAGACGCCATCAAAAGGCCCTGTAATGTAAGACAGAGGGTGACGGATCTAAATGCAGCAGCGAGATGCTGATAGCAGCTTTGAGCCCTGCAAGTCGTTTGTCTTTTATTATCTAAGGGATTGTTTCAAAGGTTATTACCACTTTGTAACAATAATGAGAAGCTCTGTATGTGACTCGCACCAGACCATTTTTGGCCGGCGACTCGGCATTCGGTCCACGCTCTTATAAATAAATCTATGTGTAATATGGAAAAACAGCCAAATCCTCCCTTAATTAGCTGTAGCTTTGCTAGTGTTTCTCTGCTAGAGGGTGTCCTGTTGTTATCAAAGCATGGAATTATATCTTCACACATAACTAACACCTCTGTTTATTTTATTTTTTTATTTTTTTTTATTTTTTTTTAGCTTTTCACTGAGAGGCTAATTATCAAAGGATAAACTCCTCTTTCCCAGAATGCCTCAAACTGAGAATAAACAGTGGGCCAATTATTTTGTGATCTATAGACTTAATTATTTTCTACACCGAAGATGATAGAGTTTCATAAACAGAATTGATGAGATCGGATGTCAGGAATATGACTGCAACATTGTGTGTAAAGGTTCAATTAGAGACCGCAGAGCAGTAGTTTACTCTTACACTTCCTCCTAATGATTTTATTAGTCCAAGACAACAATCTGTCTGTCTCTTTGACTATCTATCTGTTTATTCATCTGTATATTTATCCATCCTTATGTCTGTCCAACCATCCATCCATCTTCTGTCCATCTGTCTGTCTATTTATCTGTCCATCATTTATGTATCTGTCTATTTCTGACTGTCCAGACATTCATCCATCTATCTATCTATCTATCTATCTATCTATCTATCTATTTATCTATCTATCTATCTATCTATCTATCTATCTATCTATCTATCTATCTATCTATCTATCTATCTATCTATCTATCTATCTATCTATCTATCTATCTATCTATCTATCTATCTATGCTATACTCATATGCTATATATATATCATCGGCATATAATTATCTATCATAAAAATGTTTGTATTATACAGTGATTTTATTAGACTCCTTAATTATCTTAATTGTTTAGGATACCGATCTATTTATATACAGTATAATACAGCCTATATCAATACGTTTCAATAATTTTGTTTATATAAGCAAAATACTTTACATAATTACGTTTCATTATATGTATTATAAATCATATGTGCTTTCTAATTTTTTTTTTTTATCAATCCATTCATCCGACTGCACTGTTTCCATTAGCAAATATGATTCAAAAAGTCTGTTGCAGTTTTTCTCAGTCGCTTTGGAGCATTTCTTTTTCATTTTCAAAGCTACTTGTTCAACCTCCACATCATCTAGTCCCTTGTGCAGATCATAAAAGCACTTTTTCATTCTTTTGAACAAATTGCGATTGCTTTGGTACATTCATGCAACTGATTATCTGCATTTGCTAATATCGCGTTACTCAAAATGGATTATATAGTCTTACCCCTCGAAACATTTAGTCATTAGTCCATCGTATATGTCAGTAAGTGCAAAATACAGCGGCTACATCTAATGAATCTCCTGTCTGGAAATCATATACACAGAGGACAAACACAATTAGTTACAATTTCTGACGATGGATGAACATTCAGAAAACAATCAGGGTCAACAGCCGAGAGGAAGAAAAGGATTGAGGATACTTGGTGGAAGGGTACAGAGGCAAAACAGAGGAAGAGGCAGAAGAAGCCATGGACAGAGGAACATATCAGATACTGTTGGGGACTATGGTGCCAATCATGGCCTTACAATGTTCTCTTTCAATCAATATTTCACATACAGTAATGTTTAAATTTGTACTTTGGAAATGGATATATGACATACATAATACGAGCAGCCTTCTGCATGTCAGTACAGTAACTTTCATCCAAACTGTTGCCGTAGTTTACATCAGGGGAGAAAGTGCACTTTTTTATATGACCAAACATTTTGACTATCTTGTTTGTGAACGATGACACAAGGACTTTTCATTCTGATAGCACTGATATGTCCATTGACATAAATGCTTACTTTTGAACGATGAACTAAAGATTTTTCAGTAGGTTACAGGCTTTTGCAGGAAGTCCATTATGTGGTGCTGTTTGTACAATTTGTTTCGAGAGACGCGCATTCGTTTTTTGCCAATATTAAGGATGGTTCGAGAAAAACTGTATAGTAGGTGGGAAATGGAGAAGGGTGTGAGTTCACCGGCAGGTCACTTCACAGGACATCAAGGCCACTTGCTGTGATGAAGAAACCCTGAAAAATTGAGAACATCCAGCATGGACAGGTGAAGGTGACTGATTTTGGCGCTTGCAAAAAAGAAAGAGCTGGTCAAATCCTTTTCCTGTGTGTGCATGTAGTCTATGCAGCAAACGCATTGTGCAATATGGATCACAGTATATTATCCTAGCAGATAAGTGTCATCTATACCCTCAGTTGGCCCTGCGGGAGACCATTTAGACCAGCAACATTGATGATTTGTCATAGTGCTAGATATGAGACTTCACTGACAATGCTGTCAGCAGCAATCAGTGAAAGGAGACTGGGGTTTTTAATGCGATTCACATGTCTGATTAAGACAGGAACTCCCAATTCAGCATCTAAACAGCTCAATCTCTAATTCTCCACACATAGCCCTTGTGTTTTCCCCAAGGTCTCTCCACTGTCTCTCTCAAAACCCAATCAAAAGTAAGTCATCAGTGCAGCTCATCAGCGCAGACAAGCAGCCGTGCAGAATGAAAGTGTCTCATCAGTGATATTCCTCTGATAGCCCTCTAGTCGGTAACAACTCACCCACTCAGCCTGTGTACCCCACAGTCCCAGGAGCCCACACAAACAGCCACACCAACATTCCTCCTAGATACAGTTACATTTTCAAATCTCTTTATTAATTCATGCCGCTGTTTATTCATATGGGGAGAAGCCTAGAACATTGATTTTTCACTTGGGGTTTGTTCTAAGAGGCCAGGCAGATATATTTATAGATTTTCTTTTGTCTGACCATGAGTTTGACTAGACCACCTTGTACTATAAAATAATAATAAAAACAATAAAACTAACAAATACAATGTTTTAAGCAGAAATCCCCCTTAATTAATTCTAAAATGATATATTTTATACTTTTGTATTTTTATTTTTGTAATAGATTTGTATTGTTAGAACTGTGATGCTGTATATATATATATATATATATATATATATATATATATATATATATATATATATTATTATTATATGTAAAATTATATATATAATCTTCTTGATTTAATTATTTAGTGTGAAATACACTAATTAAGACAGTGATTTATGGGTGAGAAGAATCATAGTTGAGCTGTCACATGCTTGGACAAGCTCCAAAAATACTCGGCATCAAAATGATAAAACGCTCGCCGCATTCAAAATCAACTCATTTTTGGGAGGAAGCACATGTTTCGCTATCAGCGGCAGAACAAACCCAATCACAGCATCAGTTTGGCTGGGTATTAAAGCAGGTTATGTTGCTTTATTGAGCATCCAAATCTCTGTGCCGCTGCAAGAGCAAAAAGAGTCGACGGATGCCAAGCGAAAGCATTTGGGAAAAGAAACAGAGAAGGCAAAACATCTGGCCCCTAGTTTTTAATTAGAGCCTGTTCACCTCTGGGATTATTTTTAGTTCAGGCAGTGAGGGATTTCTCCTCCTTGCGGACCACCTGACAACAACGTGAGAGCACCTGTGTTGTTGAAGTGAGCGAAACAGAGCAAATGTTCGCTTTTGTCTGAGCTTCACGCCGTAAAATAAAGAGACGTGCGAAGCGGCTGACACCAAAACCCACCGTTTCTCTTCGGCTACATTGCAAACGACTACCAAAAGAGTTCGTAACCCTGCCTCGCTCCAAGGGCAACTGGAGCAAACCACAGAGTATGGGATTCTGGGATGGGGGCGCATGACCAATGGGAGGACACTTAGCCCAGGGAGATGCAAAAATCGATTCGGTTTCACTTATCAGAGTCTAGTGAGAGATGAGTTTGCGGGGTATCCATAACAGATTCAGAGCAAGCCTCCCGCTGAGAAACTCACCTCAATTTCCACAGAGCCATGCTCCTGCTCTGCTTAGCCGGGATCGAGAACCGCATTTTTTTTTCTCTTTTGGAAAGGGGAACGGCAGAGAACCTCTTCTGGGGTTGGCGGGAGGTTTTATTGCTAGCGGCTACGGGTGATGACACTAGCCGGTGTGATTGAGAGTGAGTAATCACGAGTGTCAGGCCCGTTCTCAATAAAACCAGCGCGCACAAAGCGAGCTTCTCTTTGATTGACACTTTCTTATAATCCGCCATATGAATTCCGGGAAGCCTATTATGGCTTTTTTTTGTTGTTGCTGGGTGCTGTAAGCACTTAGTTTGTCCATATCAACGCGCCTTTCTACCTGCGTACGTTTTCCATTCATATACGGGGAGAAATCAATCTTCAAACGGTCTAAATACATTCATAAGACAGGAACGGCGCGGCTTCAGACAACATGATTCGTTTCGCTCGGAGAGAAAGCCGAGTCATCGCACTGGGAGATAGATGTTGGCTGCGGAGGCACTTTTGACCAGGCCGAATGCTGAGTGTTGGGACTAATCATTTCCTTCTCCACCCCATAGAGTGCTGTCACTCAGACCCACTCTAACGCAGACATAATCATAGCGAGGGGATGAGGAACTTTTCATGTTTAATTAATAATGCTAATGAAACTTAATTAGCACAGCTAATGAAAAATGCATTCAAATGAGAGATGAGCTTTATCCTTAAATAACAAGCCTCCTGCACTGGATTTGGTGTCCTATTACATGCTAATTAGACTGCACTGGGGACTGTTAATTTAACGAGCGCACATCATTTTCATCTTCTACATGGCGGAGGGGCGCAGGACCGGTGGGTGTGAACGAAAGAAAGAATGGAAGAGCGCAAACGAAGCATCCGAGCCAGTCGCCAAGTCCAGCCGTCTGTATTAAACATGTTTCTGATTAATATTCCTTCTCTGTGAACGTTTCGAACATAAGTTTGGCTGAATCCATCTCAAGCTCAAGTTTTCACATGCCACTTCACAAAATCTAGGTCTATCTAGGTCTCACTCCTGCAATCGTGTTTAAACAGGAGCTATATATAAGTCATCTGAGCGCAAACACAACCCCTTTCTATGTAAATGTGGTTTATTATGCATGATTATTCACGTAAGATCTATTTTCCTGTTGCAATTAACTATAAATGCTCATGTAAAGCAGGCAGTACTTTACATGAGCAAAATAAAAAATAAATAAATATGGGAAATATGGAGAATAGGCAGATGATGGGAAATATGGCCGAAAAAGTAGTGAAAATTATGAAAAAATGCATTTAAGAATGTCCTTCCACCCCTAAACCTAGTCCTCAGTGGGCTGTAAGTCGACTGAAGTAAAACGAATTAGCATAAATACATTTCCTGCTGGAAAAATGGTCTCACAGACTGATCGGTGTATTTATTGTTAATTGTCAAAATTTTTTGTTCACTGGAATAAAGTTAAACAGAATTAAATTAGAATTAATTAAAATATCAAATGAAAAAAGCTCAAATGTTGCCTTGGAAACTAACTGACTAAATTTTAAGTAATAAAATGACAAAAACTAAATACATTTAAGTAAAAAAAAAAAAGAACTTTATATTTGAAAGGTAAAGTTATTGTCAGACATAAAGCAATCTTGAGATAAAATGCTACTACAGGTGTTTTCCATTTTGGAGCCTCTAGGTGTAGTTAAAAGATTTTTAGAATGAATGAAATGTAAGTAAATAAATAAATAAAAATAAGCACCAAGGCCCATCCCTAAATTTAACCATCACTGGGCCAAGCAGACACATCACACTGTACCAATTAATATGATTTTGGCACCAATTCACCAAAACACAAACTGCTGTAGCAAAATTGGGTTGAGTTGATCAGGGTTGGTATAAAAATAATTTAGAAACCTGAAAATTAAGTTCATGCATAAAATCATGCGTGAACAGATTTTGCAACAGTGATACAACCCACACCACCTATTATATTCTGGTACGTCTGCGCTTTGTACATGACACTGATTTATACAGTTGTATAATTTAGACTTATTTTTAGTAAGTACTAAATGCTACAGTATATGGGATGATTATATCAACATTTGATTAATTTTTTTTTTTTAAATGGCAGATATTAAATCAAAAATTATTACAAAAAGCCAATCTACATCTACAATCTACAATCAAAAAGCAGTTTACATACAGTAAAACAAAGCCAAATTGGTAGTCTGTTGCACTCCAACCTACAAAAAACCGTGCCATGCAAATCGAATTCAGCAATCATTATTGGCCTCTATTTGCATTGTTACCTGATTTGCATGATTCCTTTAGTTAAGAGGTCTTCAACAGGGGGTCGACGATGGCACCGTAGGGGGTCCGCCAGTTATTGTTTGATCTCAAAATAAAAAGAAAAATTGCGCTGAATAAAAATACACATTATTTAACCCACATGAATAGGACACTACGGGCATGTGTTTTTAAGCCACGTTTAAAATTCTGCCCTTTTACGTCATACAAAACTCCTATAAATTCTCAAAGCCTCCGACTTCGCTAAATCAAACGCTAAAACGCGGCAGATGGAGTGCGCAAACAAACAACACCATCGGCGGGCCTGATTCTATCTTTGTTTTTGTGCATTGGCTCCAAACCGAACGGCGACACAACGGTTCGCAGTTTGTTCATCCACTGCAGAAGGTGGTAGACTGTCACACTGCGTCTGTCCTTCTCTCGGCTCCCCGAACAGAGCAGCGACATCCCAGCTCATCCGTGGAAAATGCCGTTACGCCCCGCGGGGAAGGGCTTGTGATCGGCTGCCTGTCTGCATGATCCCCCCTTGAGCCCTGATTCTATCTCCGCATTGAGCCATTAGCCAGATCTGCATGCTTAGATACACATGACTCCGAGGTTTCTGCTTCCCTTGGAATTAATGCAGCTTATCACTGCGCCATAAGTGTTGTCGGTGACATATAAAGCTTCCTGCACCTGAATGATAATTAGACGTTTTGTACGGTACACTACTCATGGTGTGTCAAAATGTGGGAAGTGGGTTTGTTGTGTGCGCTGTCACCTACTGTAACGTGTGTGTGTGTGTGTGTGTGTGTGTTCATGCATGTTTGGGTGTGTGTGTGAAGGAAGGAGAAGGTGAGAGAGCGAGCGAGCATGTCTTGCTTGCACTCTCTTACATGGACAGTGAGTCTGGCAGAGGCCAGCGGGGGTTTGTGTGTTGCCATGGTAATGTGAGGCAGGCTTGAAAGAGCAGTGCGGTTTGCCCAACAGGACATGTCTTAAATGGACCGAAGGAACACATGTGAACCTCGATTTCTCTCTCTGACGCTCTTGCTCTTTCTCTCTTCGGCATTCATCATCTTTATTCGCAGAAGGGTTCGGTTTGTGGCGCTCTGCTAGGTTATAATGTAATATATCAAAACCTCTCTGGCTAATGTGGCTGAAATAATATACAGCGCTACATTTCCTGTACTTCGTTCGATTCGATTCGTATTTTCACATGTCAAGTCATGACCGCAGTGATTGTCGAATTTCTGAAAAAAGCAAAAAAGAAGCTAATAACAAAAAAATGTGCGTCCTGTGCTAGTACGGTTTGAGATGTGACAGGAAAAATACACATAATTAGCGCTGTGTAATTTAGAAATAATTATTTTTAATAAAGTGTTTTGTGATGTTTACACTCTAAAAAATTCTAACCTGAAGTAACCTGAAATGGGCTTCATGTGGTAAATAGCTAAATTAAGTTAATGTGAGTACATTCTCTGCTTAAAAAAAATGCTTAAACCATCTTAAACTGGTTTTCTGGTCTAAACTGGTCCCCCAGCCTGAGCAAAATGCACTCTATTTCACTCGCTGTGAGAAACAGAGCAAAATTCAATGACCAGAGAACCGTTTTAAAAACAATATAAAAATACTATAATCATTTATATTATAAGCACAAGTCTGTGAGACCACCTAAAACCAGTAAAACGGCTTATATATATATATATATATATATATATATATATATATATATATATATATATATATATATATATATATATATATATTTTTTTTTTTTTTTTTTTTTTTTTTAGCAGGGTCTGCCTTATACAAAATATCAAATCATAGATCATAAATCATAGACCTGTCTTTGACAGCAGGTTTAATTCTACAAATCTTAAGGAGACATTTTTATTAGCACGTACTAATCACATGATTCTTCCTTTGCGCAAAGAATTAAATCAACAAACGCACCAACGCACTCACACGGTTGGGGTAATATCTGGAGGAGAGCTCTCTACCCTTTGGAAAATAAGCGAAAAAAGAAAGAGCAATTCTCACTCAAGCTTCTATTTATCACAGGTCAGTGTTTGACATTCTAAATTTGCTGAGACAAGAAGCCGCCGCAAACGTGGGCCGATACATTTACAAATCCTCGCTTGCTCAGAGATCTTTATTTAGAGAAATAAACAAGGAGCAACAATGCCGAAATACAGAAGAATGAATGTGACCTTTTCCAAACGGAATCAAGCCTGACATGCATTAAATTAATATCACAAATCAGTTTGAGTGATTTGCTTATTTTGTACACAATCATTTTAGTTGGCGGAATCTGCTCCGCCACGTATCCAGGCAACCGAGCCGTGCGTTTGTGACCCCTTTGGGAATAACAGCGAAAGGGAAGATGTACATTTAAATTAGGTTAAAACGACAGTTTGTTTCTGCTCTACATTTCTTTTTATCACCAGCCCATTAACTCCTGTCAGGTCTGTCATTCCTTCAATCTGCTTTCCTTTTTATTAAGCCTCTTTGCCTGTCACACTGTACTTAGCGCAAACAAAGCCACGGAAAGGAGGAATCCTCAAAAGTGGAGCATCGTCGTGATTGGGTTCGGGTTGGCGTGCAGCCCCGAGGCCCTGAGCGCGGACGCTGTGTGTGTTTTTTTTTTTGTTAATCGCACGTCCTTGAGACGCTTTCACACCCGAGCCTTGAGTGCAGCCACGGCGATGTGAACAGGTGAATGCACTCGCGCTGTGGAGCGTCCAGGTAAAGTGGCCCACTTTCCCGCTCAGAATGGTGATGTCATGACCCGGTACCGAAAAAAATACCTGGGGAAACGAGCGGCGGAGTGTGAATGAGCTCTGTCAGTCAGACGCACAATGCAACATGGGCACGAGTCGACGTTTAGCCGCCGCTGTCGACCTGTTGTGAAGCTCTGTCAAAAAGAGGTTTTTTAAATAAACAAAGGCTTGAACGCACTTCGCCAACAACTCGTTTGTTGGTAATCCACTACAGTTAAGCTGTGTGGGCCTGACAGGGACTCGGGTGAGAGCGTTCCTGACTAAGGCTGA
This sequence comes from Puntigrus tetrazona, assembly GCF_018831695.1. Classification (NCBI taxonomy): domain Eukaryota; kingdom Metazoa; phylum Chordata; class Actinopteri; order Cypriniformes; family Cyprinidae; genus Puntigrus; species Puntigrus tetrazona. The sequence goes on along the minus strand of NC_056708.1, from coordinate 6,828,453 downwards.
CTTGGACCTATTCACAACAAGAGAAAATTTTGCTGCAAAAAAGACTCGGAACATTTGCTTGCAAACCCTTTCTCTCTCTCTATCATACATAATAGACATGTAGATGTAAATGTATACATGTGCGTAAATTACGTCGCTTTAAAGAGACATAATGGTGGAAAAATATATATTTTTAAGTTTTACGTTCCCTTTCGGGTTTCATTTGTATAACCTTCGCGTTCTCTAGCAAAGATAGGCCTATTTGCGTTCCCTCGTAAACGTTTGCGATATTTGAGATCTCTCGCAAAACCAGCTGAGTTCGTACAAACACTTCCTGTTTACTTTACAGCTTGCAGTTGGGTCATATTATTCCATACGTTCAATACGCAGCGGTCCATTAAATTTTATTTTAAACTTGGACTGAAATATAAATGCAAAAGTAAAAAAAATCTGAATTTTTTCAAGGCACAATTTTGAGATATTCTAAAACGCTTGATGTGGATTTATGTACTAAATAGACATTAAGGCACTGGACAATGCCAAATTCAGTACATATTAATAAATCGTACTATTTACAGACAAACACAACAGCCAAAAATACGATCAAATGCAAAGTTTCTGAGGGAAAAGGTAAACATTTAAAAAAATACTCTTCCTCCCACCATGTCCCTTTAGATTTGAAAATAAATAACATAAAGAACGTTTTAGTTGAAGACTTTAAATTACTTTAACAGAAATAAATATAAAGCTTAATAGAAACTAATAAAATGTAACAAAACAATTAATGCTAATTCAAATTATTTTGTTAAAAAAAATAATACTTGTATTTAGCAAGGATGCTATCGTTATATTTATCAAACGTGACAGTAAAAACACTCTTTTGAAATAAAAAATAGGCAGCGCAAATGTTTTCAACATTGATAATGAACACTTTGAACACTTTAAAGTAATGATGCTGAAAATTCAGCTTCGCTTGACAGGAATAAATTGAAATATTTAAATAGAAAATAGTTAAATCATGACAACTCTCAGCATGGTGATGGATATGAAAATGTTAATATGTTTGGTCTTGGCGGATGTATTGCTGCTGCACAAATAGCATACAAAATAACCTGTAGCAGATCTATACAGGTGGAGCTGGGGAAGATGGAGGGTTTCAGAGAATCTCTGAAAGCATGCTGCAGAGATCTCAAGTAAATGCTAGCCAGCCATTTAAATGCAAGACAGTAAGCTCATTGGCTGCAACGTGAACCGGCTTGCGCCGGCTTTTTTCAAAAGATAATAATGACCACACACAAGCACCAAAATGCTGGAATACTGCCATCCTGTCTCATTGTCTAGTTATTATTTTATTCATAAAATTAAATATTTTGACGTTTCAAATCACAACCTTTGCCAAATCCTGATTTCCATTACAGCTAGCTGTTCTGCAAACTATTTTTGATGTGTTGACTCTGAATTATCCAAGCGGAAAACATCGGTGGTGTTGAGTCCTCATTACACCAAAAAAGTTTTAAAGGTCCATAGAAGTGCTCCCCAACTCAATTCGCTCACTTGAAAACATCACCAACTGCTCATAAATCAAAGCTCTTTCACGAGAAAAAAAAAGGTTATTGCAGACATGCAGAAATAACACTTCTAATGACATAACATTTCTTCAGTTTAAAGTTTGAAGTGTTTTTTGACAGCTCTGAAATGATTTATGAAATAAGATTCATGAAAACACTCTCTCTGTATTCTCTAGGCTCTTTCTCTCTAGGTTCCATATCCTCTTTCCTGGCAAATAATGAAACTACACTTCATTTTTCTATGCATCAAAAAAACAACAACATAATAATACAGTACGTACAAATAAATAAATAAACAATTGAGCTATTTGTTAAGATTTCCATGCAAAAATACAGAAACGTCATTAGTTCCTTATCAAGTACTAAATCACATTACTATTTTAGACTACAAGCACTTAGCAGAGCCTGATGCCAGCAACACCTGTCGAGGCTAAGCAAGTGTGGGCAAAGATAACCTGACAAATCTTTCTTGACTTTCTTGTCATCATTAAAATTCCCAGGGCACTTCTTGCAGGAAAGCTAAGGTGATAACCTGGCACCTTGGACAAATTTCCCACTGCGGCCTATTGCTTATAACCTCCTCCATCAAAGAGAAAATTCTCCCCTGCCCTTCGATGATAAGTGGTAAGTGCCCATGGCCAGCCTGAATACTTCTGCAAGCTTTACAGTGTAATTACATATGGAAGCGCCCAGCAAAAATAATGAACAACATGCACTTTTATATAATTGTGTTGTGGAACAGTCAGCGGTTGCTGTTGTTGTTGCTAATTATATTAATTTATTAGCAGCATGGGATCTGTAATGTAAAGCATCGGTATCTTTCGATTCTACAGCTCTTGCATTTCACGGAGTTTCACTAAGAAATCAGACTGACACACTAATTCCTCTCAGAACCTGATTACGCCAAACTGTAAGAGTGCCATTGATGAGTTTTCAAAACGGCGTTAAAATTGACAGCTTTTAGAGAAAAGTTTCATAATGCCACTTTAGACTTGAGGGATCCGCAAAAGGCCATTTTCACAAAATGAAAGTATTCAAACAAGACATCAAATGTTCTCTCCAGCGAGGAAATTACTACAAGGTTTTATAGTGTTTTATAAGCTCTAGCAATTTTCAACCTTGTTTTAGGTGTCCGCGCTTTATGAATCTCTACTTTTAGAGAGTTTTTAAGCTCCGGCAATTACGAAAACTCGAAGCAGAAGTATAAAATGAAAACTCCAAAAGTACAATGACGCTTTACAGCGGGTCCAGAACCCAGATCTGTTCGAACCTCCTTCCCTTTAAAACCGTTCAGTGGTCACAAATATGTTACTTGACGAGTGCAAAAGAGCATCCACATTTAAAAAAAGCTGTTATTTCCGTCACAATGCTATCAAATGATATTGCTCAACATCATTTCTAAAGAAGCTCGTTCGGCTGCGAGACCTTTTTTTGTGCGGAACAGGCTTATTGTTAAAATGCCATGTTTTATTTACATTTAAATGATGCGTTCTTACAAACTCTCTCAGAGAATTAAGTTCAAGGTTTTCTAGTTGTGGCGCACAATTACTTTTTGCTGTGAGTAATTATGACAGCTTTGTTTTGTTTTTTTTTTCCTGTGGTCCAAATATTCTTTCTATAAACAACAATCTCTGTTTAAATGTCAAAACTCTTCCATATTTGGTTCTCGGCGCTCCGAGCCTCTCTTGACCCCCGACCCCTGCCAAGTCTTAATGGCCTTTTCTCCAACCGTAAGCAGGCGGAATATTTACAGTATACCTATTCTTCATCTGTTTCTTCGTGAGAGCACGTCCAGAGTTCATTGTGAGGTCTGGCCACCTCTTATTCCGCTCCGTGAACATCCCCCTCATGCCGGAGGCCTGCAGGGTGTGTCTGAGGAGGCGGTGGGAAGGGAGGTCGGCACATCTGGCCGCGTGTTATGCATGGGTTGAAACTGCCGCTGGAAGGTGAGAATAAGGACATGGGCTTGTAAGTATGGAAATGTAAGTTCAACATTTGACATCCATTGTATGGCCGAAAAACCCACGCAGAAATGTCTTAGCTTTTTTTGAGTAGTACACTGAAGTCACTGAAATGAGATTTATACTTGAAAAAATTATCTTCTTATTTCAAGTTATTTCTTGAAATAGGAAATTTATTTGAGGAACAACGCTGCATACAATATTAAGATAATGTATTTTTTAATACAAGTGCGTTTTATCTTTCTGCACTGTAAACAAGTGTAAAAAACAACAAGTGAAAAATATCTGCAGTAAGACATAATAGACAAAAAACAAATCTTCATATCTTATGCAGCGTTGCTTCTCTACTAAATGTATCTTGTTCTAAGGATTTTTTTTTTTTTACTAGAAAACAAGTAAAAGAGCGAAGAGGAAGAACATAATTTGTAAATATGGCTAACCACATTCAGTCTTCCATTTTTAAGTGCCAGGGCCCAATGGCTGCATCCATACAGCATCATAAGTTTTGGATTCTTTAGATAGTTATGGACGTCACTATGTTTGTTCATACTAATAAATATGGAATCTTTACCAGGGTTCTCAGAAGCAGTTGTCGTAGTTGGGTAAACCTCTATAAAACGTACAAAAAATGAAGGTCCACTATAGACAAATGAATTCTCATGAATTTATAATTATAAAAATTCCTATGAATTTGGGTAGGTTTAGGGTTGATAGAATAAGCTGACATATACTTCTCATAATAATATAATATAATAATATGCTGTATGTTGTGGACCCATCAAAATAAATTAAGCAGGCAGTCTTACTCTAATGGGTGCTAGTTGATATGTAGTTGCAGAGTTACTTACTGTTAGTAGAAAGTCAAAAGTGAAACGTCGAAATAAAAAAGATTGATTACATTGGTCAGAAAAGAGAACAATATAAAAATTTGACATTGCTAGATTTACACTCATAAATAGTTTCTTAAATGTTTGTCCTAGACTCTCAAGTAAAGTAGTTAAAGAAGCTTTTTCAGTGATCAGTTCTTAAAGGAATAGTTCCCCCAAAAATGAAAATTACGCCATAAACTACTCCCCAAGCCATTCTAGGTATATATGATCCAAGTTGTCACATGTCCTCTGAAGCAGATTTTTGTAACAAATATATTACTAGTTTAAAAATGTTAACGTAAATAACTGGCTTCCAGTTATTTTCCGTGAGAGTCTGAGTTCTGGCTTCTTGGCTCACTTCTGACTCGACGTATGATGTAACACAGAAAAACCCATGGAGAGATAAAGATAAAAAAAAAAAAAAAGAAGAAATTCATTTATAGCTAGAATGGCTTGGGGGTGAGTAGTTTATGGTGTAATTTTTTGTATTTTTGGGTGAACTATTCCTTTAAAAAAATCCCCATCCCCATCCCTATCCCTAAACCTAACCCTACCCAAAATGTATTCCTAAAATCAGTGGGAAATGATAGCTGATTAACAAGAGTGTAGAAGCACCTAGCCTAAAAGAGATATTTCCTGAATATCTGATTGGTTGGTTGGAATGTTGTTCCAGGATCAACAAGGATGTTGATCCAGGAACATCTTGTACTTGGTGAAATCACACTTAGCTCCTAGGTCAACATCTCTGTTGACCCTGGAGCAACATTGTGATTAACCAATCAGATTTTGTAAAATTTAGGCTTACAATCAGTGTTTGGTGCTTGTACATCAGTGTCATTCATCTCATTAAATCTTATTTTAGGCATTACTCATGGGTAAGTTTAAGTTTAGGCATAGAGATACGGTCAAGACTGAATGTTTTGATTAAAATGTTGTTCCATGATCAACAAAATATGATGTCCTGGTTGACACGCCAAACTCAGCAAAATCAGGATGTGCGCATAGTTAGATCTGTAATTAATTTCTGTAATTACATTTATAATTACACTGTTGACCCATCCCTTGCACCTTAGCCCACGCTTAAACCATTCATTTTTGGGTGAACTAACTCTCGAAATGTTTCATCGCAGTCTACGAAGAGGGTTCATAGTATGAACAGGATGATTTGAGAGTAACACCAGATTGGAATCCCGAACACTGAGTATGTGAATGCAGTCAGTGTGTTGTAGCATATATGCGCTCTCTGCTAAGCCACAATTCCAGCATGTCTGAAGCAATTTTAAACCCGAATACAATGTGTGCTCAGGGTTCAGGCAAAATTTTGTGTTCAGGATACCCTTTCTCTTAAGGTGCTGCTCACGGCGAGGTGAAGGTAATGCCTTCGGAGGCAGATAATACCCTGACACTGCGCTCCCAACACTTTCCGTTACAACATCAAAGAGGTACAGATCATGTAAACACAGAGCACATTACATCAAAGCAGAAGACTTCATGTTTATACCCCCTGACTCCCTCTTCCTCTCTCTTTTCAAACACCTGCATTTACTCTGCAAATAGGGCCAGTCGTGGTTATTTTGTTTTTCCACTCTACCCGGCTTCGGAAAACCGTGCTCTGGCTGCTGGGGAAATGTTTCCTTTGTTCCCAGAAGAAGAAACTCCTGCGAGTGCATTTGTGAATATTATCCTACGGAACACGCAATGTATGCGCAGAAGCATTTAAAGCGCTTCGTGCACCTGGGAGCAGATGTACACGTGTTCCATATATTAATGTCCACGATGAACGTACGCAGCAAAGTTGGAGCGGTGGATTCATATATTATCAGGATGTTCCGCCGGTGGAATGGGATCATATCTTCAAAGCCGGACTAGATTGACATTCAGCAACGTCCGAGAGAGTGTGTGTGTGATAAGCTGGCAAATGAGACAGTGAGAAGCATGCGATTCAGAAGAAAACACGTATGCAAACCTGATATCCCGCAAAACTAGGTGCGAGCTGTTTTGCGAAAGACAACAGGGTAACATGTATCACCAGCTGAGGATTTGTACAAAGAGCCAATTGTTAGCAACTAATTACAGACGCTCACTGCGATCATAAATTAATAGCGTTCCAAGGGGCAGAATTAATCCTAACGGAAAAAAGCAGCTTAAAACGATACCGAACCCAGAGAAATGTGCAAATAGACACTGTTTGCGCTAATCCACTAAATCTGTGATATTGATTTAAAAGCATTTTTCTCTTCTTTTCCTTTTCTCTTCTTTATGACAAACCGTTTCATTAGACCACTGTATCGTTAAGAGGCTTAATATGCTGTTTCCTCGCTGGCTGTCTTCTCTGCGTTTGGTGCGTGGGTAAAAAAATGAGCGTGATAGACATTAAAGCAGAGCTCTATCACTGCCGGCCATGTCGGTTTGACGAGGGCCCCACCGCAGATCCACACAGATGTAATCCCACTAAACAACCCGATGGCAGATAGCCTAGAAGGTAGAAAACAAGCATCTGCTAGAGGAGTAAACAGCACGGCAGGGAAAGAGGTGAAACGTGGCTGGGAGCGTGTACACAGACATTAAACATATCTCTGAGAAAGAGAGAAGAGACACAGAGAGAGAGAGATCTCAAAAGCAAGATGACTAATTCAAACACAGACTGCTTTGATATGCAAGTTAAGACATGTTAGGACATGTCGCATTTCTCTCGTTGGTAATTGCTGTGGATGACAGTGTGTGATGCGCGGGACTGCAGCGCTGAGGTAAAATCGCTAGCGCTAGCTCAACTAGCGCCAATACCGATGTCACAGGTTCGATTTGGCACAGGTAAAATAAATCTGTTAAGATCCGTTCACACAGGAAGCGTTTTTACGAAATCGTACAGATGCAGGGAAAGTCACAAGGAAGCTGGCAAAACAGTAATGCGTGTCGAGAAGGTTGAAACATCTGTTACCTATAAAAAAAAAAAAAACAATGATTAAAAAAAAATGGAGATGGATTGCAAGAGTTATTTCTTAATGGATGGCGCATATGTTTCCCAAATGGGGATTCGCGAACTCCGTGAGGGAACTGTAGGGGGTTCATGACTGAAATTAATTAATTAAACGGCATAAATAGAAAATGTAAATAAAGAAAAGGCCTGCGTGATGAATTGAAATAAAATTGAATTGGGATTGTTGCTTGGTACAGTGAACAAACTGCTGATGTTTGGCTTTAGATTTAGAACGAAGAGCGGCACTGTGTTTATTTACACACCAGCAGCTCGTGATTCGATGGTTTCAGTGTCACTTATAAAGTGCGTTTAGAAAAGGATTGTGCTTCATCTGTGCTTAATCTGTGCATTTTTGGATTATGAAATGCCAAAAAATAATAATCGTTTATTAATCTAGTTGTAAGTACATTTATACATTTGCTATAGAGTTATTTATATTAAATACATTCCTAAATAAATGAATAACAGTTCATATTTGAATAGCAAACACTTGAAAAGCACTTGAATAGCAACCCAAACATAAAATTTTGTTGAAGTCTAATGTCATGTTTTTTCTCTCAAAAGCAGCATTCGCCAACGCTGGACATTGAGGACACAGTGTAACTGAGGTTATTCTGTTTGTGCTGAAGCTGTTCTCAAAGTTGCCCGATGCCTAAAGCACAAAGTCACGACATACAGAATTCATAAGTCGCTTCTTTCTAGTCTGATACTCTCCTGTCTGTCCTACAACCTCCAAACAGTTTCTGCCCTGTTAGCTCTTCCAGAGGGGAACTGAGGTGGGTCATGTCCTGAATCCGGCCTGAGGAGGGTCAGGCTTCTGCTTGACACCCCAACCATCAAAGCGTTACAGCTGAACCCCCCCCAACAAATCCCAGAGTTTTAATGCATATTTTACAAAGTGGAACATAAATAATATAAAAGTGATGGAATCTGAATTGAATTCTAGAGCTTAAAGTTTAGGCTGAAATGTCAGAATAGAAAAAAAGAAGCCTGTTTTCTCATTGCCCTCTGTCTCTGCTGACATGTTTTACCAACCTTTACAGGGCATCTATGCGCTGACTACCCAGCTTACATCTAGACTAGCTCTTCTTTAATTAACTCACAGGATGTTCTGTTTGACCCGCTGTGCTCCGGAGGGGATGACGGCTCACATTGCACCAGAGTCGTAATTGTCACCGAAAAAGACTCATTCTTTCTTCTCTCTAAATTAAGTCATCTCTCTTTTTCTCCAAATTAATCCACTCCATCTAAAACCTACCTGGCCCCTCCCCCTCGTAACAAAAACCCTTCCCTTTTACTCTATTCCTCATGCTCATTAAACTATAATGTGGTTTTAATCAGCTCATCACCTCTGGAATAGATCTGTGGAGATGATTTTCTCCTCCCAGTGGAAAACTGTGCTGCTCAAAGGGTCTTTCATGGCACAGGAGACTTTAAAGATACGATTCATATGAGTAGCAACATTGATGTTTCTCCTGCAATTCCTATGAGAAATACAAACATTTGCATCTTCTATTGGCTGGATAAACAGGCAGTCCATCCCATATTACACAACTAGCTGAGCTAATGTGCATATGAAATGCGTAAATTTTCTCAAGGAAAGAAAAATATGCTGCTTGTAATTGTATAAAAGCACTTATGATAATTTAAACTTAATAATTAATAAGACTATTTAAACTTGTAAAGCCTGGCATATAGAACAATAATGGTTTGAATAAATGTTTATATATATATAAAATACAATACAATAGAATAGAATACAATAGAATACAATAGAATACAAATTACAGAATAGTTTATGTAAGGATTTTTTTATCAAAGCTTGTTTATATATTGTAATATGTTGTAAATATAACGGTTATTCAGAATTTAACAAATAAAAAAAGCCTAATCGATCATATTTGATACATTCTAAGTTATTTTCTTGAAATATTACTATAGACATCAGTAAATAATTCACAGCAAAATAACATATGAACAATAACCTAAGGGCAGATCTGTAAAATTATACTAATAGGTCTTAAGCTATCAATCAGATGAGGTAAGGCATGCATTCAGTAGTATTATAACAATGTTTTGAACAATATTTCAGTATATTTAAAAAATTTGGATTTCTAAACTGTAAATTTGTTTAAATTATTGGCATTTATGGTGTTATGTTGTCATGGCAACAAAGCTAGGAAAATAAGCTATAAAAAATAACGTTAATACACACTTTAAAAGACAATCTAGCGGCTATTTTTCATGGATTGGCTTCATTCACTTCCATTGTCCAAGTCCTTTACTGTAACACATTTTAGTTTTTTTCTTTCAAGAAAACAAGGTACTAGTGGGAAATTATTTTTCTAGCTGCCAATCAATATTATGCCGGAAATGCCGCTATAAATGATATTCCCAGAATATTCCTTTAAGTGAAAGTCTCTTTCCTTTTCACCGAATCTCATTGTTGTCTACAAGAAGCAATTGAGTTAAGATCCCAATTGTGATTTTTCTTTCTTATGGTCTCCCCCCCTCTCTTCTTTGAGTTAAATAACCACTGTACTGCGCAGTGAGAAAATACAAGGCCGAACCTTTCTTCGCTGTTTTTGACCAAACTTATATCCGGCCCATAAACGAAGGCACCCGGAGGCAGGAAGCGTAAATAAAGTAAATTGCTATAGGATGCCATAACATGAGGCTGTTTGAAATAGAGGGTGAAGTGACAGTCATTTAAAAGCTCATCTGGCTGGGCTGGCATGGCGTTACTCAACAAGACAAATAGCTGGGGTAGTCAGCTTGCTGTAGTGGCTTCACCAGCAGCCAGAGGAAACCTACTTAATAGATATTACAAAGCAAAGCCAGAAAGTTCTGCACTACTCTGCTCACACAAGCTATTTCTTAAAGGCCGCCCATGTTTCTTTCCCTACAGTTCCTCTCCTCTTTTAGCCATCTCGGCATGCTGCGTTTTTCTCTAAAGCTTTCATCACCTCTCCTCCCCAGCTGCCTTCAGCATCGCCTACACACAGCTGCCTCGAGCATGACTTCCCGGGCAGATGCTTCCTCTGGACACTGGAATAGAGGGAGTATATAAGTTCAATGTGCATGATACTGACAAGGACAGCAATGTAAATTTAACCGCAGTCAAGGAGGTGGAAAATATAGAGACTTCATCTATTATGGGGAAAGGTGTTATTTCAGCTATGGGCAATTTGGCCCCGACTAAACTCGCTTGAAACAAACTTTTCACACACCCGCTAGTCCGATAGCAAAGTTCAACAGTGTATATATTCAGACACCGCAGGAGAATTCAGTCATGTTTTTTGAAAACCAAGAATATTTCCAGTACACGCCGATGCGAGATGGAAATGAATGGTGTTGAGTTGCGTGTTTGGTATTCGCTATTTTTCATCAAAGTGATATTACAGTGAGCAAAGCTTGATATTTTCAGCAATTTTAACCAAGCCACCCGTTAACAGAGCCATCGAGCTTTGTTTTTGTTTAGAAGGCTACTTCACAGTGCGCTCTTGAAGGGTTGCCATGTCCCCTTATTATAAGTGATGCTTATTAAGCATCTTGTTGTTCGGGCTCATGAAGCAATCCAGTTTATGAAGCTAATAAAGTAGGCAGGTGCAGGTTGCTTTATTTTGATATGTGGCATATTTCCAAGATAACATTTAGATTTTTTTTTGTGGAGGGGGAGTACATTATTGAACCATGAGTGTACAAAACAGAATTAAGCACCTATGAACACCTGCTTTTTCCATCCCCAAGGATTATTTCCCAATACAAAGCCAAATCATCTTCTCCCAGATGTTAAATGTTTTTTGGAATAAAAATGGGTGCCTCCTTTGCCTTCCTAAGGGTAAGTTCACAGCTAGCGTATTATATTTCTGAAATACACACAATATACACATACTATTTTTCTCCTTTTGGTATAATTTCACAATTGCGGCTTGATTGGAAATGAATAAAAAAATTAAATCTTCCTTGATTTCCCTTTGTTTTCTTCACACATTACATACCTCATATTTCATTTCAAGCAGCCTGTCCACTGACAGTTTTGTTTCCATAGTAACCAAGAACACTAACTTATGAAGAAAAAAAAAACTTTATTGGGGATAAACGTTTGGTTTTA